>NW_026635030.1:0-150453 GCF_028554395.1 Pezoporus wallicus
AACTGAAGCATAGGAAGTTCCATGTGAACATCAGGAAAAATTTCTTTACTGTAAGAGTGACAGATCACTGGAACAGGTTGCCCAGGGGGTTGTGGAGTCTCCTACGGTGGAGATATTCAAGGCCCACCTGGAGAAGTTCCTGTGTGATGTACTCTAGGTTACCCTGCTCTTGCAGGAGGGCTGGACTAGATGATCTTTTGAGGTCCCTTCCGACCCTTAGGATTCTGTGATTCTGTAATATCAGCAGAGCAATAATCATCGATGTTATGGTGCCAATCGGGAATCACATCAAGGTCCTCTGTTGTGACCCAGAATACTATCCTCCATGAGAGTTAGCTTGTAAATGGAAAAAACCAAGAAAAACATCCTCAGTTCGTTTTTGGGAACCGGAGGTAGGGAGTTACAGTTAAAAGGATGGAATAATCCATTGTGTGTTAATCTTGTGTTCCTTTCCATGGGCATCTTTGGCCTTCCAGGCATACTTGTTCATAGGGGTATTGAATACCAAGGGTACATTCCCCACGGTTTACTAACACAGGTTGACCAGGAAAATGAGATGGGTTCTTAGAATGGTCAAGGTTCATGGGAGCAGGAATTATCCTTGGAGCTTTTGGAGAGAATGCCATAATTTTGGGGCATTCATTTATTCCCCACCAGTTATTTACAGTTATTTACACGGGTAACAGCATCCCACAAACGTTCCATCCATCTGGTTTCATGCAGCTTAAGGAAGCTTTTGAGAAGGCCATTAGTCCTTTCCACAATGCCATTTGCCTGGGGATAGTATGGGATATGAAAACCCAGACAATTCCTTCTCCCGCTGCCCAGTCTTGAACAACTTTAGCAGTAAAGTGGAAGCCATTGTCTGATTGGATTTACTGTAGTTTAGGGAAGATGCTAAACCACCATTTCAAATCTTTTATTGTGTTTTCCCTAGTCGCCCAAGCAAATGCTTCCTCTTGAGCTAGTCAGAATACTATTTCCACCCCAACCAGTACATAATGTTTTCTTTCTGATTTTCGGAAAGAGCTGATGTAATCCACCTGCCAAACCTCCCATAAAGCTTTTCCCTGTCTCAAGTGGAGGAGAGCATCTTCCATGGGGTGTCATTCAAAACGAGTGTGACATTCTCCACAGGCTGAAATGCAAGTTTTGCAGTTTTCCTGCATTACTGGCCACCCTTGTGTATGGGCTTCTTGATACAGATCTTTAGCTTCCTTATGCCCTCTTTTAATGTGCAAACATTCCAATAGCCAATCCTAATCCTCTACCCTAGACTGGTTCTGCAAGAGTGCAATCCTAGCCAATTCATCTGCTTGGTTGTTCCATTGGCTTGCTGGTGAATTATTTTCCTGGTGAGAAGCAACCCAGGCTGAGAAAGTTTCCCTTTTTTGGCTATAGCCATAATCTCCTGCCATTTTTCCATTTGCCATACAGGTATCTGGTTAACTTCCCACCCATTTTGTTCCCAAAGTGGGAGCCACTCGGTGCACCTGATGCAAAGGGTTAACCAATGTACAGGGGGGGTTAGGGTTAAGACACTTGCTTAACAGTTACTGCTTGCTCATGATTATCGTACTTGCAATGTACAAGGGGATAGGTCAAACCGCTTACTTAACAATGTTACTGCTTGCTCATGCTTATTGTACTTGCAGTGTACAAGGGGGTAGGTCAAGCCGTTTGCTTAACAATATCATTGCTCATTCATGATTATGCTAGGACAAGATATAAGGACTTAACTGTTGTTAAGAAGTAGGGACTGTGACTTGATTCCCGTCCTCTGGATGCTTAGGCTGGCTGAAATTGGCTCTGCACTTTGGACAATGACCAAGCCTCCAGGGAGCATGCGTAACAACTAGAGGTGAAAAGTTCAGGCTCAAGGAAGACTCCTTTACTTCACCTTGAGACCCTTGCCCATGACCACTAGGAGGCACTGCACAGGCCCAAAGGACTTCTTAGCTCATTATAATACGAAGCGGGGATAGGACATGAATATGTATATGCGTGTTGTGCAACCTCATGCATATGTATAACTTTAGAGGATAAATGTAAAGGGGAAACGATGCTGAGGTACGCATGCTTTTGGAGGAGCTATCCCCCATGCGCCTCAGCGCTGAATAAAAGCATACCTACTTTACAAGTTTAATGAGTCGTGGAGTCTATCCGCGCATCACACCTTTTAAAAACAGCAAAAGAGTCAGTATAGATGTAAACCAGAGAGTCAGTGTGAGACTTGTGTCGGAAGACACTCCATACAGCAATCAATTTTCCTACCTGAGCACTGCTTTTTCCTTCAGTAATTAGTTTCTGTTCTGTCTTAATTTCTAGGGCCATTGCCTGATATTTCCAAGTCTTGCCTTCTCTTTTTGCAGAGGCATCAGTGAACCATACATTTTGCAACTAACTGTTCTGAAAATGAGAGAGCAACCTGTACTGGTGAGGGAGCAGTTCACTCTGGGGCATTTTTATCCTGAATTTGTAACATTTTAGTGGCACCTTCCATGCCACTAAACATGCCATCTTCCTAAAGATGTCACAATAATGTTCAATCTGAGCATGCCATTTTCGAACAGACGCATGTTGTGCCATTCCATCAGGAGGAGGTATTCCAGCTAAAACAGATTGAATAACTCTAAAAGGGCCTCTGAGTATTATGGGTTGTTTCTGAATAGTGTACATGCTGTAAATCTTTTTTTTTTGATTCTGGCATTTTAACCTGATCTAACATAGAGGGAGTTTCAGAGAGGATAGGGATACATGCCGTCTCCCCTTTCCACCTAATCCGTAGAAACGTTACTTCATTTGAAGGGGACTGCATCTTTTGGGGGGAAATCTTTAATCCCAGTCCTTCTAAGTGACTAATGTTGTATGTTTGTGTAGTCTGTACAGGTTCTACCTCTCTTCCCCATATCAATACATCATCAATGTATTGGTAAATCTTAACTCCTTCAATCAAAATTGTCTCCAATTCCTATGCAAAGGCATGATGAGTCAAAGATGGAGAATGCTTATATCCCTACAGGAGTCTTGTGAAAATAAAAGCAAATTTCTCTTGGTCTTCAGGTTGTAAGAGCACCATAAAAAACATATCCTTTACATCTATAGTTGCCATTATGGGATGGGCTTGTTTCTGAATGGTGGCAATAAGTTCTGCAATGATTGGCACAGCAGCAGTCAAAGGGGCAGTATTAGAACTGAGCCTGCGATAGTCCACCATGATCCCTCCATTACCATTAGACTTACGCACTGGCTACACCAGACAAATATAGAGAGAGTGAAAAGGTATGACCACTCCCTGTTCTCTCAATTCTTCCAGCACTGGGGCAATTCCATTTTGTGCTTCCAAGGGCAGTGGATATTGTTTTACATTTGCCAATTGTGAAAACAGAAGAGGTGGTGCCCCACTAGTAGGGCACCAAAAGACCAACTCCTCTCTGTATTATCCATCCTGGATTTCCCTTTGAGCACATTCCACCCTAAAAGACTGAGCAGAAAGGGCCCCGTGGCCATATGTGTGATAATGGATATGTCTTCTCCCAGCAATCGGAGACTCACACTGACCAGAGATTGCTCCTAAGCAATGCACAAATGCATCTTCCACAAAAAGCTGGTTTTTAGATGTCACAACTCCATGAAGGGTTGTGTCACTCATTCTAAGGGCTGAAATTTGGATGCCAGTGTCTAACAGAAATGTTATGCATATTTGTTTAGGTCCCACAACACAATTAATTAATAAATCATCCTAATAATTTTCTGTGAGCTGTCTAATATACATCCACCCTTCACCTCCCTGCTCACTAATAGAGAGTGAAGGATCCAGTTTTCCACTAGTTTTAAGGGATTATCAGGCTCCCATAAGTCAATCAAAGGTGGAGCACTTGGCTTTGGACATATTATTGATTTTTCCTCCTGGATGGGTTGCTCTGGCCACCCCGAGACTAACTTTTCTAATTTCTCTGTACTAAGCCCGTCCATCAAATCTCAGGAAATACCTCTGTTCCATCCCAGCATCCACAAAATATTACATTTATTTGGGATGTTTCTTCTTCCTGGAGATCTGTCTAGGGGTCCCATTTTCCCATTACCAGGGAGTAGGTTTTTTATCTCAGCCCATTGTAAGCACCTTTGGTCTGGTTTCATGCCTGAGGTGCCAGCAGGACCATATTTGAATCCATGTTTAATTAGTTCTTGAGCAACTTCACTCCATGTCCATATTTTCAAATCTTGGAGCCGTCAATCAGGGGTTACTAATCCAGCTAATACAGCCATAACCTGTTGCAGAATGGCTCTAAGAGCAAGGCCATGGAGCCTTAGAGGCCTTGTGCGAGCAAGGAAAAGGGTAGGCCTCACAGGTAACCGGATACCGGATGTGGGAGGAGAATGTGAAGGAAGCTGTGTAGAACTAACCAATACTGTTCTGACTAGTAGGCGTGGCTAAACACCACGTGGATATAAGCGAAGTGTGCCACAAATAAAGTAGAAGTTTGCTTACCAACCATATTGGGTTGGCCTGTCTTGCTTCTCCTCGCCGCTTACAAATGGCGCCCGAACAGGGACCATGGATTACAGGGCCCCGATTACGGGGACCCGGAATACAGGGCCCCGGTTAGTGGGGACCAGGAATACAGGGCCCCAGTTAACGGGGACCCGGAATACAGGACCCTGAGTATCAGGGACCCAGAATGGCGAGTGAGCGGCACCTGGGTGCTTGGACTAACCGAAAGGAGTCCACCGCTGGGGCAGACCAGACACTGCTGCATCGGGAGGCCGAACCGGAGACAGAGGTTACAGGATGATCCAGAAAAAGACGATCCGGAAAAGGCCGGCTATGAAAATGGACCGAGAGGTAGCCCTGGACTTATTTCAGTGCTTTTTATAAAAGCGGGGAATTGAGCCTGAGACTCTAAAGCAGCTAGCAGGTCTAATGGCTGTAGGGAAGGCTAAGGGATTTTTTGTAGATCCTAATACAGTTTTTGAGGAGAGTGAGTGGCGAAAGTTTGGTGATGAATTACTTGACTCAATGCTAAATGACGATAAAACGGCAAAGAAACTCGGTAAACCACGGAGAGAAGTAATAAACTGCATAAAAAGATACAAGGTGGAAAAGAAAACTGCTGCGGTAGCAACAGAGAAACTAGGAACAGACGTCCCCTGTCGGTTGAAACCGGGGGAAGATTACAACTCATTTCCCCCAACTCGCAGGAGCACAGGGTTTCTCACCCAACCTTCCTTTTCTCCCCCTCCATCAGAAGGTGCAGCGGAGGAGGTGTAACCCCCTGCTCCCCCACCACCCCAGTTCCGAAAGTAGGGACTTTGAAAAGGACAGAGAGAGTATGTTAGAAGGCGCACGCATGATAAATGTCAAGGAATCCGAAAGAAAAAGGGTGGTGCCTCGGCGCCGGATCGATTGGGGCGCCATTTTGAAGCACGCAGTAGAAAACAGAGATCATGCGCTAGCGGGAGATTTAAAGGAACTGCGAGCCTTTCCAACCCACTATGCCCTAGAGTGGAAATTCTTAACTCAGTTACGGAGGAGCCAGGTCTGCAGATGGCCACATACCAAACGAGAGACGTCTGACAAGAAAGATATAGCTGCGAGCAATGGAGAACCTGAGTTCGGCCCAGGATCAGCCCCCGAATCCCCTGAATCAGAGCCGGATTTATATCCTCTCCTTCCAGACTCTGACTCTTTGTCTCCCAGGTCGGTCTGCTCAGACTCACTGGCCCTGGAGACGCTCAGCTGTAACAACGGGTAATCAAAGTTAACCAAAGATGTGATCATTACTGGGGAATTTTCTGCAATGGGTATCTCTTTGTATCCTGTGTTTACTACACAGCAGGGAGCTAATGAGTGGGAAGCTCTTGATCTCAAAATAGTTAAGGAGACCTGACACACAGTGACCACATATGGGTTAAAAATCCTCTTATACTCAAGCTGTATATGTTATAATTTTTTCTTGCAATTGACAGGGGGAGCCCATACAGTTTCTCTGTGATACTCATGTACTAGAAGTTGGTAAATATAAGTATGTCCAGGTTTCTATCGACCCTTGGAGACCTTTGTAGATACTGCTAGCCACTTCTTCCAGCACAGGCTGGTCACCTGTATCGGAATGAGTGTGCATTTTGGTCAGTATAAAAGCCCAAGCCTCATACGATATGGGGGAGGCAGAGCCTCTGCGGGTACGCCCGCTAAGGTTGAGCCTGCCACCTCGCACTGCAATGATGCTTCTCAGAGCTGGTTTGCTGTTAGTCTCCGCAGGGTCCTTGTGCCACGTACTGTACGTGGAACTGTAGTGGGAGTAATGATTGTCTGGATTTTGTGCTTAAAATATTGTAGTTGTGTGGCGTGTGCTTGTGGGATCCCATACGCATGTGTGTGTGTGTGTGTGTGCTGAGGGCAGACGGTGTTCTGTGTATTTTTCTTGTTGTTGGGTTCATGTAAAAGGTTTTAACGGATAGCTGTTTAACATTTCGGGCGTGAAAGGGTTAACGTAAAGTTGCGGTTGCCGGCGGGTATTTATGGTTGCTGCTGAAGCAGGCAGGCCGCTATAGCTGCTGCCCAGCAGGCCGGCTTTTACAGGGACAAAAAAAAAAAAAAAAAGGGGGGGGGGGGGGGGGGAGAGAGTAATGATGCTGCATTTAACATGTTTAACCTGTCTACTTCTCAAGAACTAATAACCTGGGGGAGGGGGTATATTTGTGCCCTCCTGCCTACAGGTCCATGGCAACTGCCTGCAAAGATTGTGAAGCCTTGCCATGAGCTGGACAGACAAATGGAAAAACCTGATGCCTCAGCTACAGGAGCTGAGCGTGAATACCCCAAGCAGAATAAGACAGAGGAAGAGAAAGAACAAATAACTGCAAAACATCACTTGGGGGCAACTGAAAAGTAACATCCTGAATATGTGTGCTTGTAAAGTAGCTATTATTAGAGGTTGTGATTTTGTGTATAAAACCACCTGTATTTACTAGCTAGTTGCTAATAAGAAACTACACCTTGTATTGTATAGATTTGTCACTTGTAAAAGAGATGTTAGAGTATGGAAATTTGCAGTAGCTGCTAGAAAAATGCTAAGGCAAAAGCTAGAAAGATTTTAATACAATGGTAGTGTTATAAAGCACGTGATTTAACAAATTAAGAGGGTGGGAGTATTCCACTGGTAAGAAATTTCTTTGGCTAGTCCCTCGCTTCCATCCAGCATCTTCAACATGCTGCTGCACCCTGTAATAGTTACTCTGCTAATGTAAATGTGTGTTTGCCTTGCTGTAGTAGCGACTTGTTACTGGATAAAACAAAAGGGGGGAGATGTGGAGACAGTGTTCTCACGGGAGAAGGCATAATTGGTACCTAAACTTTGAATAGTCCTGAAAGATACAGCAAGGCCATGAGAGGCCCGAAGAAGCTTAAGCAAGCAAGATAAGAGGCTGGAATTCACCAAGTTAATGAGAACTGTGGACTGTTGGCAAGCTTTCAAGGTTGAGTTCTCACACCTGTGTTTAACCAATTATATGTTAGTCATTAAGGGTCTTCAAAACATGTATCCAATCATAATATGCCAAATCACTGTAAGTGCTTCAGCTGGGGCTGAAGTTATTCGTTCTTTCTCTTCCTCTATCTCATTCTGCTTGGGGTATTCACAGTCAGCTCCTGTAGCTGAGGCATCAGGTTTTTCCATTCGTCTGTCCAGCTCATGGCAAGGCTTCACAAACTTTGCAGGCAGTCGCCATGGACCTGTAGGCAGGAGGGCACAAATATACCCCCTCCCCCAGGTTGTCAGTTCTTCAGTTCTTGAGAAGTAGACAGGTTAGACAGGCTCTCCCACCCCCCCTTTTTTTTTTTTTTTTTTTTTAAAATCCCTGCAAAACCTGACCTGCTGGGCAGCACCTATAGCGGCCTGCCTGCTTCAGCAGCAACCATAAATACCCGCCGGCAACCGCAACTTTACGTTAACCCTTTCATGCCTGAAATGTTAAACAGCTACCCGTTGAAAGCTTTTACATGAACCCAACAACAAAAAAAATACACAGAACACCGTCTGCCCTCAGCACACACACACACATGCGTATGGGATCCCACAAGCACACGCCACACAACTACAATACTTGAAGCACAAAATCCAGACAATCATTACTCCCACTACAGTTCCACGTACAGAACGTGGCACAAGGACCCTGCGGAGACTAACAGCAAACCAGCTCTGAGAAGCATCATTGCAGTGCGAGGTGGCAGGCTCAACCTTAGCGGGCGTCCCTGCAGAGACTCTGCCTCCCCCACATCGTATGAGGCTTGGGCTTTTATACTGACCAAAATGCACACTCATTCCGACACAGGTGGCCAGCCTGTGCTGGAAGAAGTGGCCAGCAGTATCTACAGAGGTCTCCAAGGGTTGATAGAAACCTGGACATACTTATATTTACCAACTTCTAGTACATGAGTATCACAGAGAAACTGTATGAGCTCCCCCTGTCAATTGCAAGAAAAATCATAACATATACAGCTTGAGTATAAGAGGATTTTAACGCATACATGGTCACTGTTTGTCAGGCCTCCTTAACTATTTTGAGATCAAGGGCTTCCCACTCTTTAGCCCCCTGCTGTGTAGTAAACACAGGATATGCAAAGATGCCCATTGCAGAAAATTCCCCAGTAATGATCACATCCTTGGTTACCCACTGTTACAGCTGAGCGTCTCCAGGGCCAGTGAGTCTGAGCAGACCAGCACGGGAGATGAAGAGTCAGAGTCTGGAAGCAGAGGATATAAATCTGGCTCTGATTCAGGGGATTCGGGGGCTGATCCTGGGCCAAACTCAGGGTCTCTGTTGCTCGCAGCTGTGTCTTTCTTGTCAGATGTCTCTCGTTCGGTATGTGGCCATCTGCAGACCTGGCTCCTCCATAACTGAGTTAAAAATTTCCACTCTAGAGCCTAGTGGGTTGGAAAGGCTCGCAGTTCCTTTAAATCTCCCGCTAGCGCATGATCTGTTTTCTACTGCATGCTTCAAAATGGCGTCCCAATCGATCCGGCGCCGAGGCACCACCCTCTTCCTTTCAGCTTCCTCGACATTTATCATGCGTATACCTTCTAATATACTTTCTCTGTCCTTTTTAAAGTCCCTACTTTCGGAACTGGGGTGGTGGGGGAGCAGGGGGTTACACCTCCTCCGCTGCACCTTCTGATGGAGGGGGAGAAAAGGAAGGGGGGGGGAAACCCTGTGCTCCTGCGAGTTGGGGGAAACGAGCTGTAATCTTCCCCCGGTTTCAACCGACAGGGGACGTCTGTTCCTAGTTTCTCCGTTGCTACCGCAGCAGTTTTCTTTTACGCCTTGTATCTTTTTATACAGTTTATTACTTTTCTCCGTGGTTTACCGAGTTTCTTTGCCATTTTATCATCATTTAGCATTGAGTCAAGTAATTCATCACCAAACTTTCGCCACTCACTCTCCTCAAAAACTGTATTAGGATCTACAAAAATCCCTTAGCCTTCCCTACAGCCAGTAGACCTGCTAGCTGCTTTAGAGTCTCAGGCTCAATTCCCCGCTTTTATAAAAAGCACTGAAATAAGTCCAGGGCTACCTCTCGGTCCATTTTCATAGCCGGCCTTTTCCGGATCGTCTTCTTCTGGGTTTTCCTGTAACCTCGGTCTCCAGATCGGCCTCTCGACGCAGCAGTGTCTGGTCCGCCCCAGCGGTGGACTCCTTTCGGTTAGTCCAAGCACCCGGGTCCGTCACGCCACCGCAGCAGCATTGCCGGCGCCGCTCATTCGCCGTTCTGGGTCCCTGATACTCAGAGCCCTGTAATCCGGGTCCCTGGTAGCCGGGGCCCATTAGTCCATGGTCCCTGTTTGGGCGCCATTTGTAAGTGGCGAGGAGAAGCAGACAGGCCAACCCAATATGGGTGATAAGCAAACTTCTACTTTATTTGTGATGCTGTTCACTTATATAGGAGTGGTATTCAGCCACTCCTCCTAGGCACAACAGTGTTGGTTAAACCCACACAGCTTCCTCCACATTCTCCTCCCACCTCCGGTATCCGGTTACCTGTGGGGCCTGCCCCTTGCCTTGCTCGCACAGGCCTCTAAGGCTCCATAGCCTTGCTCTTAAAGCCATTCTACAACAGTCTCCGTCACCTTCATACAGGGATTCAGTTTTGACGAAGGGTCACAATTTAGGGGGTTCTACTTACAGATTTTCCAGCCTTACTTTAGCTTTTTCTAATTCATCATGTGGATACAAAATGTGTTTTCCTGAGGGCAATTCTTCGACCACATCCCCATTTAGGGGGAGCTGGGTTTTTTTGAAGCAGTTTTCAAACTCTTTACTTGAGCTTGTTCTTCCATTAATCGTTCCCATAGGTCCATGACCTGATCTTGAACGGATTGGACTAGAGTCTGTAGTGACTTTATCATTTGAGGTTCTGATGTGCGGCCCTCGTCCTGTGCTTGTACTGCAGCAGCGAGTCTAGCACCCAACACCATGCAAAGAATTACCTTTCCCGTTCCTGGCCGCAGCCAGGCATCTTTTTGTAAAACAATAGTATGATCTACTACACTTCGTAAATTATGCCACTTCTCATGTGCCCATTCCATGCCTGGCACAGAGAGTTTTGCATTTCACAGTATCACAGTATGCTAGAGATTGGAAGGGACCTCGAAAGATCATCTAGTCCAATCCCCCTGCCGGAGCAGGAACACCTAGATAAGGTTACACAGGAATGTCTCCAGGGAAGGAGACTCGACAACCTCCCTGGGCAGCCTGTTCCAGTGTTCCGTCACCCTCACTGAGAAGAAGTTTCTTCTCAAGTTTAAGTGGAACCTCTTGTGTTCCCGTTTGTACCCATTACCCCTTGTCCTATCATTGTTTGCCACTGAGTAGAGCCTGGCTCCATCCTCGTGACACTCCCCCTTTATATATTTATAGACACTTATAAGGTCACCCCTCAGTCTCCTCTTCTCCAAACTATAGAGACCCAGCTCCCTCAGTCTTTCCTCATAAGGGAGATGCTCCACTCCCTTAATCATCTTTGTTGCCCTGTGCTGGACTCTCTCCAGCAGCTCCCTGTCCTTCTTGAACTGAGGGGCCCAGAACTGGACACAATATTCCAGATGCGGTCTCACCAGGGCAGAGTAGAGGGGAAGGAGGACCTCTCTCGACCTACTAACCACCCCCTTCTAATACACCCTAGGATGCCATTGGCCTTCTTGGCCACAAGGGCACAGTGTTGGCTCATGGTCATCCTGTCATCCACTAGGACCCCCAGGTCCCTCTCCCCTACACTGCTCTCTAACAGGTCGTTTCCCAACCTATACTGGAACCTGGGGTTGTTCCTGCCCAGATGCAGGACTCTACACTTTCCCTTGTTATATTTCATCAAGTTATTCCCTGACCAACTCTCCAGCCTGTACAGGTCTCGCTGGATGGCAGCACAGCCTTCTGGCGTGTCAGCCACTCCTCCCAGCTTAGTGTCATAAGCAAACTTGCTGATAGTACACTCAATTCCCTCATCTAAATCATTGATGAACATATTAAATAATACTGGTCCCAGTACTGACCCTTGAGGCACTCCACTAGTTACAGGCCTCCAACTAGACTCCGCCCCATAGACTACAACTCTCTGGCTTCTCTCCTTCAGCCAGTTCACAGTCCACCTCACTACCTGATCATCCAGACGACGCTTCCTCAATTTAGCTGTGAGGATGCTGTGGGAGACTGTGTCAAATGCTTTGCTGAAGTCAAGGTAGACCACATCCACCGCTCTGCCATCATCCATCCACCATGTTATTTCCTCATAAAAGGCTAAGAGATTGGTCAAGCATGATTTCCCCTTGGTGAAGCCATGTTGACTGCCCCTCATAACCCTCTTATCCTTGATATGCCTTAAGATGGCACCAAGGATAAGGTGTTCCATCACTTTCCCAGGGATGGAGGTGAGGCTGACCGGTCTATAGTTACCCGGGTCCTCCTTCTTGCCCTTTTTGAAGACTGGAGTGACATTTGCTTTCCTCCAGTCCTCAGGCACCTCTCCCGTTTCCCAAGACTTGGTAAAGATGATGGAGAGTGGTCTAGCAATGACTTCCGCCAGTTCCCTCAGCACCTGCGGGTGCATCCCATCTGGACCCATGGATTTATGGATGTCCAGATTGCTCAACTGGTCTCTAACCCATTCCTCATCGACTAAGGCAAACCGCTCCGTCGACCTGACTTCATCTAAGGTCTCAGGGGTACAGGGCTCTTCAGGACTGCCTGCAGCAGAGTAGACAGAGACAAAGAAGGCATTCAGTAACTCTGCCATCTCTGTATCTTCTGTCACCAGGGCACCCATCCCGTTCATCAGTGGGCCTACATTGCCTCTGGTGTTAGTTTTATCTGCCATGTATTTGAAAAAGCTCTTTTTGCTGTCCGTGACCCTTCTCGCGAGGTTTAATTCTAAGGAGGCCTTAGTCATCCTAGCTGCCTTCCTACATCCTCTAGCAGCAGCCTTATATTCCTCCCAAGTGGCCAGCCCCTCCTTCCATGACCTGTAAACTCTCCTCTTCCACTTGAGCATACCCAGCAATTCCCTATTTAGCCACGCAGGTCTCCTGGCCCTCTTCCTTGACTTCCTATGTGTCGGGATGCTCCGATCTTGAGCTCGGAAAAAGCAATCCTTGAATGCCAACCAACTATCTTGGGCCCCTTTACCTTCAAACAGCCTTGCTCATGGGATTTACCCCAGCAATTGCTTGAAAAGGCCAAAGTTTGCCCTGCTAAAGTCCAGGGTTGCAATTCTACTTGCTATTCTACTAGTCCTACCACACAAGATCCTGAACTCCACCATCTCGTGGTCGCTGCAACCAAGGCAGCCCTCAACCCTTACTGCTTCGACCAGATCCTCCTTGTTAGTGAGGATGAGATCCAGCAGCGCTCCTCTCCTGGTTGGCTCATCCACCATTTGCAGGAGGAAGTTATCATCCATACACTGGAGGAACCTCCTGGACTGTGGCTGGGTTGCTGAGTGGTCCTTCCAGCAAACATCAGGGAAGTTAAAATCCCCCAAGACAACCACGGCCTGCGACTGAGGCAGCTCTCAGCTGCCTGTAGAAGGCCTCGTCAACTTCCTCACCCTGATCTGGTGGTCTGTAACAGACACCCACAACAGTATCCCCCCTGCCAGCCTGCCCCTTAATTCTCACCCACAGACTCTCAACTCGCTTGTCACCTGTCCCTGGACAGAACTCGGTGCATTGTAGTTGCTCCCGTACATAAAGAGCAACCCCACCACCCTGCCTGCCTGGCCTGTCTTTCCTGAAAAGGACATAGCCCTCCATGACTATATTCCCGTCATATGAGCTGTGTCACTACGTCTCTGTAATTGCCACCAGATCATAGTCTCCTGACTTAACACAGGTTTCCAACTCCTCCTGCTTATTTCCCATGCTGCGCGCGTTGGTGTACAGACATTCCAGGGAGCGAGCTGAGCACACCGATTTCACCCTAGGATTATAGGAGGCCTCCCAGTCTTCATCAATTCTGGAGTGCTGCCCCACTGGGGCAAGCCCAGCTACAACCCCATCCCCCTTCGAATCTAGTTTAAAGCTCTCCAAATGAGCCCTGCTAATTCGTGCCCCAGCATCCTTTTGCCTCTGTGAGATAAACTTTTCCCACTTGTCATTGTCCAGACTGGTGCCCTATAAAACCAGCCATTATCAAAGAATCCAAAGCCCTGCCTGTAGCACCAGTCTCGAAGCCAATTGTTTATGAACTGAATCTTCCCATTCCTTCCCACATCATCAGTGGAAGATGGAAGGAGTGAGGAGAAGATCACTTGAGCCCCAGACTCTTTCACCATCCACCCCAAGGCCCTGTAGTCTTTCTTCATCCCCCTCAGACTGCAGGAAGCAGCTTCCCCCCCACCTGTCTGGAAGATCAGCAGTGGGTAGTAGTCTGTCGGGTGCACCAGGTTGGGGAGCACCCTAGTGATATCCCTGATCCGGGCTCCAGGCAAACTACACACTTCCCTATGATGAGGGTCAACTCTGCATATCGGGCCCTCTGTTCCTCTCAGAAGGGAATCGCCTACTACAATGACCCTTCTTTCTTTCTTATCAGAGTCAGTCTTGAGGTGCAAAGTCGACCGCCTTTTCCTATGCGGCCTTGTAGGCTGGTCTTGCCCCACATTCTCACCTACCTCTCCTTCAAGATCCAGGGCCTCAAACCTATTATGGAGGGACACCTGGGGAAGCAGGGCAGGAACGGGGGAGGGTTTCCCACGACGCCGAACTGGAACTCACTTCCAGCCCTCATCGTCTTTTTGGTCCCCTACCTCTGCGCAACAGCTACAGGGCAGGGGCTGTCTCGGGCCATCCCCCTCTGTCTGAGAGGGCAGGGGGTCCTTCCCCTTTTGGGGGGTATCTCCCTGGAACCGTTCCGACTGGCACACCAGGGAGTTACTCCACCAATCAATCTCCCTTTCACATTCCCTGATGGTCCTCAGCGTCTCAACCTCCTCCTTAAGTTTTGCCACCAGGCTAAGCAGATCTTCTACCTGCTCACACCTCACACAGGTGGAATGCTGTCCTCCCTCCCCCGGCAGCAGCAAGCTCTGGCACTCCCTGCACCCAGAGACCTGAACAGCCACGGTTTGGGACGGGGTCTCTGTCTGAGTTGCTGCAGTCATCTTACTGCAAGCTTTCTTTCTGGAGGCAACCATATTGGTCCGCAGTCTGGAACACCAGCAACACGACCAGCAACACGACCAGCAACACGACCAGCAACACGACCAGCAACACGACCAGCAACACGACCAGCAACACGACCAGCAACACGACCAGCAACACGACCAGCAACACGACCAGCAACACGACCAGCAACACGACCAGCAACACGACCAGCAACACGACCAGCAACACGACCAGCAACACGACCAGCAACACGACCAGCAACACGACCAGCAACACGACCAGCAACACGACCAGCAACACGACCAGCTTGTTCCTCCCTGCACCTGCTGGGCAGCCGCTGCTCTCTCAGAGGCTCTTTCAAGGCAAGCGGCAGGGGAGTGGTCACCGTCACTGTGGGAACGCCCCCTGCCACGTCAGCCGCTCTCTCGCAAGGGCTGCTGGGGCTTCGGGGATCGGGAGATGTTGGGAGACGCGATGCCTCTGCGCTGTCCCCTCTGATTTTCCTAATCTCCGTTGACCTTCGCGGTCGCTGAAGCATGCTGGCTGTGGCTCTAGCTAGGCTACCTCCGATCAGCTGACTGAAGATGTCAGGGAAGCTGAGAGTAAGTGGGAATGATTGCTGCCGGCCCAAACTGTGCAGGGGCCTCAAGCTTCACCTCTAGCTCATGAAGGAAAGAAGGAGGCCGTTAACCCGGGAAGCTGGGAATTAGTAACAAAAAAACCCACAACAAATAAAGGAGGAAAAGGACAATTAAAAGCAAGGGGCTTCCTCCTAAATCTGTTGTCCCCACCCAGAACCGTTTTGCTGTCCTGCAGGGGGGCTAATGAGGAAATGCACTCGCACCAGAAACAGCTTGCTGATGCACTGGTAGAGAAGATCTGTACTGGTGCTGCCAGGAAAAAGCGGCGGGTCGTAGTAGTAGTGGACTCTGCTTTGAAAGGCAGAGGCACCCATCTGTTGGCCTGACCCAGTCTAAAGGTAGGTGTTTTGCCTACCAGGGGCTTGGATCAGGGATGTTGCGGAGAGGCTGTCTGGTCTAGAAAGCCTCACTGACTATTACCCACTTCTAGTGGTCCATATGGGTGCTAGTGATATAGATAGTAGTAGTCTGGGGAACATAAAGAAGGACTACAGAGCCCTGGGAGGGGTGCTTAGGGGCTCTGGAGCTCAGATTGTCTTTTCATCAATTCTTCAGGATACAGGGGAGGACCTTAAAAAAGCTAGGAGGACTGGCCCGGTTAATAAATGTTTAAAAGGGTGGTGTCATAGTCAGGGGTTTTGGTGTCTTGAACACAGGACCCAAGTTTTTAGGCCAGGTCTACTGGGGGCTGGTGGAGCTGCTGATAAAGAAGGGGAAGAGTGGCTTTGGTAGGAGGCCTGCCAGACTTGTCAAGGATGATTTAAACTAAATGTGTTGGGGGAGGGGGGCATCATTCCATCCCAACACACCCAGTCAGTTGCCAGCACCTATAATAAATGCTCAGAGCAATGTAGAGGTACTCCAGCCAATGATCCGGCTTCATTTGGAGCTCGGCTCAGATGCCTCTATACAAATGCCTGTAGCATGGGGAACAAATGAGGAGTTAGAGATGTGTACACATCTACGGGGGTATGATTTAATAGGCAACACAGAAACATGATGGGATGACTCTTATGATTGGAGTGTTGGAATGGAAGGTTACAGGCTCTTTAGAAAAGACAGGCCTGGCAGGTGGGGAGGGGGAGATGCTATTTATGTTAGGGATAGGCTGGAGAGTATGGAACTTTGTCTGGGGTCAGGTGATCAGTTAATAGACAGTTTGTGGGTCAGGGTTAAAGGGAAAACAGCTATGGGAGACGTTACTGTTGGTATCTGTGTCGTGGTTTAAACCCAGTCAGGTAACTTGTTCACTCACTCCCAGTGAGTGGTGCCAAGCTGACAACAATCGAGGGCCGCCCCCCCCCACCGGGGCTCTCCCCTTCCCCACTCCCAGAGGAACGGGCAGGAGGATCGAAAGAGTGCAACTCCTACGGGTTGAGACAAGAACAGTCCAGCAACCAATGTACAACACAAATCACCACCGCTACTACCAACGACAACAATGATAAGGGAAAATAACAAGGGAAGAGAATACGATACCACCGGCCAAGAAACGAGTCCCACCTGGAAGCCCGTGTCCTTCCGGGTAACTCCCAGTTACGCCCCACCCCGGGCATGACGTGCTGTGGTATGGAATACCTCCCTGGCTAGCCCAGGTCAGGCGCCCCATCTCTGCTTCCTCACAGCTTCCCTTCCTTCCTGGCAGAGCATGAGCCTCACAAAGTCCTTGCTCAGGGTAAACATCACTTAGCAACAACCGAAAACATTGGCTTCACCAACACTGTTCCCAGGCTGGAAGTCAAAACACAGCACTGCACCAGCTATCACAAAGGAGAAACATGACTGCTACTGCTGAACCCAGGACATTATCCACCCCTTATTCCATACCATTCACGTCGTGCTCAGATCCCACATTTTCAATACACCATCGCTCTCCCACATATATACATCCATATACATACAGACCAAGAGGAAAAGATCATTTTCTTAGTGCATGGATCAATCCCTATAATGCTGCCGAGTCCATTCGGTCCATGATGTTCAAAGTTCATTCCCTGCTGGGATGATGGCTAGAGGGAAATCAGGGCCAGTTGCTGGTGACCTGGAGACATCTAGTTGATGGGCTATAAAAGTATTGCACAGCAGGCAACAGCATTAAAAGGCCATTCAAAAAATTCAAAACTCTCAAATGTAAATGGTCTGGGGGGACGACTGGGAGGGTAAAAGGATGTCTCCTTCACAGGTTGAGCACCTGAGAAGGAGAAAAAAGATGTGTAATTGCTAAGCACCTCCATCATATACCTCCCAAAGTATAAAGGTGGTGACCACACTGGGAACATAAGCCAGATCAGTTTCATGATGAATGATTCTATTGTATTACAAGTCATTACCATAAAGTACAATGGGACAAAAACCTTAGCCCAAGCCCCACACTTGAAAAACACTAATACAGCAAATACCAGATGGATGTAAGATATGATATACTGAATCTGTGAGATCAAGAGGAACAACCTTGAGAGCCAATAAATCAGCATTGTGATGAGTGACTATTAATCCAGTCAGATCTGTCGTTATCTCAACCCCTCATGCCCCATGTTGGGCGCCAAAAAGAACTGTCTTAGTTTAAACCCAGTCAGGCAACTTGCTCACTCACTCCCAGTGAGTGGTGCCAAGCTGACAACAATCGAGGGCCGCCCCCCCCCCACCGGGGCTCTCCCCTTCCCCACTCCCAGAGGAACGGGCAGGAGGATCGAAAGAGTGCAACTCCTATGGGTTGAGACAAGAACAGTCCAGCAACCAATGTACAACACAAATCACCACCGCTACTATCAACTACAACAATGATAAGGGAAAATAACAAGGGAAGAGAATACGATACCACCGGCCAAGAAACGAGTCCCACCCGGAAGCCCGTGTCCTTCCGGGTAACTCCCAGTTACCCCCCACCCCGGGCATGACGTGCTGTGGTATGGAATACCTCCCTGGCTAGCCCGGGTCAGGCACCCCATCTCTGCTTCCTCACAGCTTCCCTTCCTCCCTGGCCGAGAATGAGTCTCTCAGTGTCCTTGGTCAGGGTAAACATCACTTAGCAACAACCGAAAACATCGTCTTCACCAACACTGTTCCCAGGCTGGAAGTCAAAACACAGCACTGCACCAGCTACCACAAAGGAAAAACATGACTACTACTGCTGAACCCAGGACAATCTGTTACGGACTGCCTGATCAAGAGGATTCTGTGGATGAAGCACTCTATAGACAGATAGGAACAGCCTCACACTCACAGGCCCTTGTCCTCTTGGGGGACTTCAACCACCCTGATATCTGTTGGAAGGACAGTACTGCCCGGCACAAGCAATCCAGGAGGTTCCTCGATTGTGTGGAAGACAACTTCCTTCTGCAAGTAAGAGAGGAGCCGACAAGGAGAGGTGCCATGCTTGACCTCGTGCTCACCAACAGGGAAGTGTTGGTTGGAAATGTGATGCTTCAGGGCAGCTTTGGTTGTAGCAATCATGAGATGGTCGAGTTCAAGATTGTCAGGACAGTGAAAAGAGCATGCAACAAGCTTACTGCCCTAGACTTCAAGACAGCAGACTTTGGCCTCTTCAGGAACCTGCTTAGTAAGTTTCCATGGGATATAGCCCTAGATGGCAGGGGGGCCCAAGACTCTTGGTTGCTATTCAAAGATCGCCTGCTACAAGCTCAGGAGTGTTGCATCCCAACCAGAAGGAAGTGCAGCAGGAGGGCCAGGAGACCCCCTTGGATGGATAAGGAGCTGCTGAGGAAAATTCAAATTTTAAAAAAGGCTTATAAAAGGCAGAAGCAAGGGCAGGTGGCCTGGGAAGAATACAGGGATATTGTTCAGGAAGCTAGGGACAAGGTTAGGAAAGCTAAGGCCCCGTTAGAATTAAACTTGGCGAGGGATGTTAAGGATAACAGGAAGGGATTCTGTAGGTACGTAGCAAATGATAAAAAGACTAGGGACAACGTAGGCCCTCTCCGGAAGCTATCAGGAGAACTAGCCATGCAGGATTTGGAGAAGACTGAAATTCCTAATGACTTCTTTGCCTTGGTCTTCACTGGCAAAGGCTCTGACCACACCACCCAAGTCTTGGAAGGTAGACGCAGGGACGGTGAGAATGAAGACCTTGGGCCCACTGTAGGAGAGGATCTGGTTCGAGACCACCTTAAAAAGCTGAATGTACACAAGTCCATGGGTCCTGATGAAATCCATCTGCGGGTCCTGAAGGAGCTGGCGAATGAAGTTCCTAAGCCACTGTCCATCATCTTTGAAAAATCATGGCAGCCAGGTGAAGTTCCCGATGACTGGAAAAAGGGTAATAAAATATCCATTTTCAAGAAGGGGAAAATGGATGACCTGGGGGAATTACAGACCAGTCAGTCTCACCTCTGAGCCTGGCAAAATCGTGGAGCAGATTCTCCTGGAAGGCATGCTAGGGCACATGAAAATCAGCAAGGTGCTTGGTGACAGCCAGCATGGCTTCACTAAGGGGAAATCCTGCCTGACCAATTTGGTGTCCTTCTATGGTGGGGCTACAGAACTGATGGACAGGGGTAGAGCAGTTGATGTCATCTGCCTGGACTTGTGCAAAGTGTTTGACACTGTCCCACATGACATCCTTGTCTCTAAATTGGAGAGACATCAATTCGATAGATGGATCCCCTGGGGGATGAAGAGCTGGCTGGATGGCTGCACACAAAGAGTTGTGGTCAGTGGCTCAGTGTCCAGCTGGAGGCCATTGATGAGTGGTGTCCCTGACGGACTGGTGTTGGGACCGGTCTTGTTTACCATCTTCATTGCTGACATGGACAGTGGGATTAAGTGCGCCCTCAGCAAGTTTGCTGATAACACCAAGCTGTGTGGTTTGGTTGATATGCTGGAGGGAAGGAATGCCATCCAGAGGGACCTGGACACGCTTGTGAGGGGGGCTGATGCCAACCTTATGAAGTTTAACCATGACAAGTGCAAGGTCCTCCACCTGGGTTGGATCAATCCCAGGCTTAGCTACAGTTTGGGCAGAGAGGAGATTCAGAGTAGCCCTGCGGAGAATGACTTGGGGTCAATGACATAACATATTAAGGTTTGTAGATTGCCAGTTTCCTGCATTCTGTTGTAACAGTTATTTTCTCCTTCTTAGTAGCTGGTGTAGTGCTGTGTTTTCGACTTTAGTCTGAGTGCAATACTGATAGCACCCCGACATTTTAGTTGTTTCTATTTAATGCTTATTCTGACCAAGGACTTTTCAGTCTCTTATGCTCTGTCAGTGAGGAAGAGCACGAGAAGCTGGGAGGAAGCAGAGATGGAACACCTGACCCAAACTAGCCAAAGGGGCATTCCATACCACAGCACATCAAGCCCAGGATGTAGAACTGGGGGCAGTTAGCTGGAAGGCCCAGATCACTGCTGAGGTCAGGCTGGGTATTGGTCAGTGGGTGGTGAGCAATTTTATTGTGCATCGGTTGTGTTTATTGTTTTCTTTTCCTTTTCCCCTTTTACTTTTATATTCTCTTGCCTTGTTATTTCCCTTATCATTGCTATTATTGTTGATAATAATAGGAGTTTTGTATTGTATCTTAGTTATTGGACTGGTCTTATCACAACCTGTGGGATTTACATTCTTTCAGTTCTCCTCCCCATCCCTCCAGGAGTGGTGGGGAGTGAATATGGGGGAGAGTGAGTGAGCAGCTGTGTGGTAGTGAAGCAGCATCTATTTATTAACGTTTATGTAAAAGTAGGTGTCCTAGAAAGTAGGCACACATAGCAAAAGCAGAATTTGATTTATGTTTCCTATCCTGTCCGCAAATTCCCTTCCTTGTTTCCCCATTGATTGGGTACTCCAAGGATTATAGCCTATCCAACGTGTATAATCTACATGCCAGCTGTCCTGCCTCTGTTTACATCTTCCCTTACTCAATTTCATATGCCCTTTCCTGTTATTTATTTATCTCCTTCTATGGTTCGATTTCATAACTCTCTGGCATACATGTGGTACCCTAACTTACTGTTTAACCAGCCTGCACCAGCTTAGTTTCATAGATTGTACAAAGATAGTATTCTTTTGAGCCACGGAGTGTATCTTTCATCCAGACATGATGTTGTCTTTAACTACAATGTGCCTTTTTAAGTTATCTCAAACCCTTTGTTTTGTTTCTTAGTAACTTAGCCCCAGCCCCAATATTTCAAAGTCTTAATGTTGCAAAGCCTTAATATTGCTCTTAAATCTTTAATATTGTAAAGCTTTAATATTTCAAAGTCTCATCCCCAATTACGCGAAAACAACACTTTCTCTCACAATTCCCTTTTCTCTTATTTATACTGTTGTTGCTTTTATTTCTTCTTTAAGGAATTGTCCCATATGTCACTTCCATTCTGGATATCATAATTTCATATTTTTCTTCTGAAGATAAGTCATCCGAATCATCTTCACTTTTCCTTTCTTTTATCAAAAGCATTTTATCAGAGCAGGGTGGTGGTCCCATGGGCATTTGTTTGACAAAGTTATTTCAGTAAGATGTACAAGTCCTCTTGTACATGGAATTATGCAGCATCCTATAACCATTAATACTCCTGCTACTACAGTTAAAGAAGCAAAAATTGAAACCACTGTTCCTTTCCATTTACCAAACCAGGATTCTAAACATCCTGTTAATGAATTATCTATTCCTGAATTTTCAAACAATTCTTCCACTAAGACATTTAGTCCCTTCAGTGCTTTGGTTATAGTGCCATCGGGAGCAGTGTTGTTTAGGATAAAAGTACATTTGTTTCCTAGCATTATGCACATACACCCTTTCTCAGCTAACAACATATCCAATACCATTCTGTTCTCTCATGCCATTCGACTGGTAGCATCTAATTGCTTGGCTATTCCTTTTACAGAATACCTAGTATAATAGATGAATCTTTGTTGATTGTAATATATATAATGAATCCAATCAACATTTTTGTTTATAGTTACCCACCAGAACAAAAATTACTTGAACCTTGCTGCCACTTGATTTTGCGCTTTATGTTCATCTGAAACTCCCCTAGGGAATCCAATCAAATTAATATAAATTCTTTCGTCAAAGGATATTCCTAAGCTCCTTTTCTGCCAGTATTCTGATAGTCTATTATGTTCAAATGCCAGGGTAAAATGGATGGCTAATTGAACAATAGCACAAGTGCCTTCCCAATGGGGGTGGGTGGGGTGGGTGGGTAAAATAAAGAGTTCTCTTTCCACAATACCACCAGAGATCGACCCAAGGGACATGCAGGGCGTGACTTTCAGAGTTTCCACACACCTGCTCATATTTCCAAGGAATTTGGTACCAGGAATTTTGGACCTAGTCGTGAAAGACAGGCAGTATGGTTACCAACTACTCCTGAGAAGACAGGTGGGACTTGGACGTCTTCCTTCTGCAGTGGCCACTGACCCTGATCATCAAGTTCCAACCCCCCTGCCGTGGGCAGGGACACTTCACACTAAACCATATCACCCACGGCTTTGTCCAACCTGGTCTTGAACACTACCAGGGATGGAGCATTCACAACCTCCCTGGGCAACCTATTCCAATGCCTCACCACCCTAACAGGAAAGAATTTCCTCCTTATATCCAATCTAAAATTCCCCTGTTTAAGTTTGAACTCGTTACCCCTTGTCCTATCACTACAGTCCCTAATGAAGAGTCCCTCCCCAGCATCCCTATAGGCCCCATTCAGATGCTGGAAGGCTCCTATGAGGTCTCCACTCAGCCTTCTCTTCTTCAGGCTGAACAGACCCAACTTTCTCAGCCTATCTTCATACGGGAGGTGCTCCAGTCCCCTGATCATCCTTGTGGCCCTCCTCTGGACTTGTTCCAACAGTTCCATGTCCTTTTTATGTTGAGGACACCAGAACTGCACACAATAGTCCAGGTGAGGTCTCACAAGAGTAGAGTAAAGGGGCAGGATCACCTCCTTCGACCTGTTGGTCACGCTCCTTTTGATGGAGCCCAAGATACAGTTGGCTTTCTGGGCTGCAAGCGCACACTGCCCGCTCATGTTCATTTTCTCATCAACCAGCACCCCCAAGTCCTTCTCCGCATGGCTGTTCTGAATCTCTTCTTTGCCCAAACTGTAGCTGTGCCTGGGATTGCTCCGACCCAGGTGGAGGACCTTGCACTTCTCATGGTTAAACTTCATGAGGTTGGCATCAGCCCCCCTCACAAGCGTGTCCAGGTCCCTCTGGATGGCATTCCTTCCCTCCAGGGTATCAACCAAACCACACAGCTTGGTGTCATCAGCAAACTTGCTGAGGGTGCACTCAATCCCACTGTCCATGTCAGCAACGAAGATGATAAACAAGACCAGTCCCAACACCAGTCCCTCAGGGACACCACTCGTTAATGGCCTCCAGCTGGACATTGTGGCATTTATCACCACTCTTTGTGTGCAGCCATCCAGCCAGCTCTTTATCCCCCAGGTGGTCCATCTATCGAATTGATGTCTCTCCAATTTAGAGACAAGGATGTCATGTGGGACAGTGTCAAACACTTTGCACAAGTCCAGGCAGATGACATCAACTGCTCTACCCCTGTCCATCAGTTCTGTAGCCCCACCATAGAAGGACACCAAATTGGTCAGGCAGGATTTCCCCTTAGTGAAGCCATGCTGGCTGTCACTAAGCACCTTGTTGTTTTTCATGTGCCTTAGCATGCCTTCCAGGAGAATCTGCTCCACGATTTTGCCAGGCTCAGAGGTGAGACTGACTGGTCTGTAATTCCCCCAGGTCATCCATTTTCCCCTTCTTGGAAATGGGGGTTATATTTCCCTTTTTCCAGTCATCGGGAACTTCACCTGACTGCCTTGATTTTTCAAATATGATGGCCAGCGGCTTAGCATCTTCATTTGCCAGCTCCTTCAGGACCCTCGGATAGATTTCATCAGGACCCTTGGACTACTAGTGCTAACAAATATTTGACACAGCCAACCTTTGGTAATTAGATAAGGTCAACTTGAGTGCTCTAAAAAGGCCTTAAACCTGGATTCCTTCCTCCTGCAGGTTGTTTTCTAATCGCTTTCTTATTTATCCTTTGACAAATTTCACACCTGTCACAAGTCTGGCTATGGTGTAGATTCCTATACCTCCATATTTTCGCAGAACTAAATCACACATCGCTTGGGTTCCCCAATGACTTCCTTGATGTAAAATGGCCATTATCTCCTTCATGGTTTGTTTGTTTAGCATTTCCTGGCCATCTGGGAGTATCCATTTTCCATCTTGTTCATTCGCTCCTAACTCTCTGAGTTTCTTTTTCAGTAAAATTCAGGGTTTCTGAAGGGTCTGGTATTTCAGGTGTAAGGAAATTCATGCTTATGATATCAGATTTTAAAGCTGTCTCCTGAGCAACTTTATCTGCTAATCGATTTCTCTTGGCTTGGAAGGTATATCCTTTTTGTTGTCCATTAACATGTATCACAGCTATTTCTAGAGGCAGCATCAAGTTATGTAATATGTATAATAAGTTCATCATGGGCTAATTATTTTCCCCTACTATTAATTAAGACCCTCTCTCCACATATTTTCCTGACGGTGTGCACTACCCCAAAGGCATATCTGGAATCAGTATAGATAGTTCCTTCATGCCCTTCCAACATCTGTAATGCTTGACTGAGAGCATATAATTCACAAGTCTGAGCTGACCAGTTATTTGCTAATCATCCCATTTCATTTGTTTCACAGTTTGTGCCATCAGTGATGGCATATTCATTGTGTCTCTTACCCTAAATTACCCTTGAAGATCCATCTATAAAAAGACAGGATCCTGCATGCAAAGGTATTTCCTTTAAATCAAGTCTCACCTTGGTCTGATATTCTATTAAGTCTAAACAATTGCATTCTATACTCCCACTCTCACTGTCACATTTCCATAAGAAAGTGGCAGGGTTCAAACATGATTCTGTAGTCAGAATTAAATCATCCCTTTCACTTAAAATAGCTTCATATTTCAAAATCCTGGAGTCAGTCAGCCACCTACTGGCTGAGTTATAATTGTTTTTACCTGATGTGTGCTCACGACTAAAGTTCCTCCAAAGGTTAATTTTCTACTTTCTTCTACTAACAAAGCAGTTTATGCCATAGTCTGTACACATTCAGGCCAGCCCCTAGATACTGGGTCTAATAGTTTGGATAAATATGCTACTGGTTGTTGTTTTACTCCCCATTCCCGGGTTAAAACTCCTAATGCTGCTCCCTTGTTTACAGTAGCAAAAAAATGAAAAGGTTTATCCAGAGATGGTAAAGCTAGAACTGGTGCTGTTATAAAACTCTGCTTCAAATCCTGGACTAATTTTTCTTAATCTTGTGTCCACAAACTATCAGTTTGAGATATAATCCTTTGGCCTTTTGTGCATGCAATTCAATACATAAACAGCAATACCCAGTTAGCCCCCAAAAAATTCTCAACTCCTTTTCAGTTTTAGGAAGTGTTAAATCCACAATTCCCTGAATTCTGTCTAGATTTATTTTATGTTTCCCTTCAGTAATAAGGTGCCCTAAATATTTAACTTCCTATTCCACATATTGAAGTTTTGTCTTTGTAACTCTCAAACCCTGTTTTCCTAAAAAGTTCAAAAGTGAATCAGTGGCCTGTTTCACCATTTGTTTCTCTTCTCCAGAGAGTAAAAGATCATCCACATATTGTAATAATAAGACTCCTGAAGGTGATTTAGACTGTTCTAAAACCTGCTCCGGCACCTGTCCACATAGATTAGGGGATTCCATAAACCCCTGAGCAAGACAGTCCACCTGAACTGCTGCTTGTGTCCAGTCTGGGGATCTTTCCATTCAAAGGCAAACAAATCCCTGCTATCAGGGTCCAATGGACAGGCCCAAAAGGCATCCTTGAGATCTAAAACACTAAACCACTGGTGTTTCTGTGATATTATTTTGCTCATTAGAGTATATGTGCTAGGGACTACAGGATGTCAGGTTTGTACAATATCATTTATCTTTCTCAAATCCTGTACTAGATGATACGAACCATCTGATTTTCATACAGACAAAATGGGGGTGTAAAAAGGAGAAATGCCAGATTCTAATAAACCACCCTTAAGTAAAGTTTCTATTACTGGCTGGAAACCATTATGTCCTTCCGCAGAGATGGGGTATTGTGACAGAAAGAGTTGTTTTCACATACTGGGGATGGACCTTTGCAATATTAAGGCTTTGCAATATTGAGGCCTTGAAATATTAAGACTTTGCAATATTGGGGATGGGTCTAAGTTACTACGGCAAAGAAACAAAGAGTTTGAGATACCATAACTTTGAAAGACACACTCTGTGGTTAAAGACAATATCTTTTGGAGGAAAGATACCCTCTGTGGTTAAAAAGAATACTATCTTTATACAACCTATGAAACTAAGCTGGTGCAAGCTGGTGTCCTGGGTTCAGCAGTAGCAGTCATTTTTCTCCTTCTTACTAGCTGGTGCAGTGCTGTGGTTTTGACTTTCGGCCTGGGAACAGCGCTGATAATACCGATGTTTTTGGTTGTTGCTAAGTCATGTTTACTCTGAGCAAGGACTTTCTGAGTCTCATGCTCTGCCAGGGAGGAGGGGAAGCTGGAGGGAAGCAGAGACAGGTCACCTGACCCAAACAAGCCAAAGAGGTATTCCATACCACAGCACGTCATGCCCGGGATGTAGAAGAGACTTTAACATAGAAAATTACCATTTACTTTCTCATTTCCACTCATCATATTTGTACAAAGTATTAAAAAAAAAAAAATAAATCATTCTATGCACTCTACAAACATACACATTGTTACAGTCCTCAGTTACAATTCCATACTAATGTCAACAGCAAAATTCATTTAGACTACACTAGTACCAAGGTTCTGCTTCCATGAAAATGCCTTCCATCTATATAATAAACATAAGCTCAGAAATAAAAATAAGAGATTATGAAGTTGTTCTAGCTTAAACACTGACTACTACTGTTCTAATTTTAATCTTGGGCAACACTGTCAAAAAAACTGAAGTGGGACCAAGATGAGTGAAAGTGATATGTCCCCTTTGACAAGGACGCTACTTGATTATGATGTTTGCACTTCTGTTTTCTATTGCAAAAGAAGATGAAATAGAGGAAAGTGTAGGAAGGTGTCCTGGGTTCAGCAGTAGCAGTCACTTTTCTCCTTAGCAGCTGGTGCAGTGCTGTTTTTGACTTTGATCTGGGAACAGTGATGATAAAATACCGATGTTTTTAGTTGCTGCTTAGTAATGTTTAGTCTGGCCAAGGACTTTCTGAGTCTCATGCTCTACCAAGGAGGAGGGGAAGCTGGGAGGAAGCAGAGACAGGACACCTGATCCAAACTAGCCAAAGGGGATTCCATACCACAGCACGTCATGCCCAGTATATAAACTGGGGGCAGTTACCCGGAAGGGCTAGATCACTGCTTGTTCAGGCTGGGTATGGTTGGCGGGTGGTGAGCGGTTGTATCCTCTTCCCTTGGTATTTCCCTTATCATTATTATTATTGGTGGTAGCAGTAGCGGTTTGTATTATACCTTAGTTACTGGACTGTTCTTATCTCAGCCCATGGGAGTTACATTCTTTTGATTCTCCTCCCCATCCCTCCAGGAGTGGGGGGGGGGGGGAAGGGGGGGAGTGAGACAGAGACTGCGTGGTTCTGATTTCCAGCTGGGCTTAAACCATGACAGTAAGTTAGGGCACCACATGTATGCCAGAGAGTTACGAAATCAAGCCATAAAAGGAGATAAATAAATAAGAGGAAGGGGTGCATGAAATCGAGAAAGGGGAGATGTAAACAGAGGCAAGGACAGTTAGCATGTAGATTATACGTGTCAGATAGGCTGTAAACTTTGGAGTACCCAACCAGTGGGGAAACAAGGGAGCAAGCCTGCAGATGGAATAGGAAATATAAATCATAGTTCTGCTTTTGCTGTGTGTGCCTACTTGCTAGGTGTCATGGTTTAAGCCCAGGCCGTAAATCAGAACCACGCAGTCTACCCCCCTACCCCCTTTCTTCCCCCAGCTCCCAGAGGGATGGGAAGGAGAACTGAAAGACTGTAACTCCCACGGGTTGAGATAAGAACAGTCCAGTAACTAAGGTATAACACAAACCGCTACTGCTACCACCAATAATAATAATGATAAAGGAAATAACAAAGGAAGGGAATACAACACCTCACCAACCGATACCTAGCCCAACCAAGCAGTGAACCAGCCCTTCTGGGTAGCTCCCAATTACATCCTGGGGATGACGTGCTGCAGTATGGAATACGTCTTTGGCTAGTTTGGATCAGGTGTCCTGTCTCTGCTTCCTCCCGGCTTTCCCTCCTCCCTGGCAGAGCATGAGACTCACAAAGTCCTTGGTCAGACTAAGCATTTGAGCAGTAACTAAAAACATAGGTGTTATCAGCGCTGTTCTGTGGAGACAATGTTCTTGCAGGAGAATGGACACTTGGTACATGAACTTTGAATAACCTTGAATGTGGAGATGCTATTCTCACAGGGGAATGGACATCTCGTATATGAACTATGAATAACCCCGAGAGATACAGCAAGGCCATGAGAGGCCCAAAGAAGCTCGAGCAAATAAGATCCCTTAGCCTTCCCTGCAGCCACTAGACCTCCTAGACCTGCTTTAGAGTCTGAGGCTTAATTCCCCACTTTTATAAAAAGTGCTGTAATAAATCAGGGGTTACCTCTCGGTCCATTTTCTTGGCCAGCCTTTTCTGGATCGTCCTCTTCTGGATCGTCCTGTAACCTCGGTCTCCGGATCATCCAATACTGGATTGTCCTCCCGATGCAGCTGTATCTGGCTCGCCACAGTGGCGGACTCCTTTTGGTCAGTCACGCCACCACAGTAGCACTGTCTGCGCTCCCCGGCCGCTGCCGCCGGTGCCGCTCACTCGCCGTTCCGGGTCCCCGTTACCCAGGGCCCTGTTATCCGGGTCCCCGTTATCTGGGTCCCCGTTATCCGGGGCCCTGTTATCCGGGGCCCTGTTATCCGGGTCCCCGTTATCCGGGTCCCCGTTATTTGGGGCCCTGTTATCCGCGTCCCTGTTTGGGCGCCATTTGTTAGCGGCAAGGAGAAGCAAGACACGCCAACCCAATATGGGTGATAAGCAAGCTTCTACTTTATTCGTGGCGCACATCGCTTATATCCGCGTGGTGTTAGCCACGCCTACTAGTCACAACAGTATTGGTTAGTTCTACACGGCTTCCTTTACATTCTCCTCCCACATCCGGTTTCCGGTTACCTGTGAGGCCTACACTTTGCTTTGTTCACACAAGGCCTCTAAGGATCCATGGCCTTGCTCTTGGAGCCATTCTGCAACACTAAGGTAACCTGTATCCCTAGCACCACACAGGGACCTCTGGGACATGGACTTTCAGCATTATTGCTTGAACGATCTTCAGCCACAAAGTTAGGTCTGTTTGTTTTACCAAGGGTTATTGATGCTGATTATACAGGTTGCGTTGTGATAATGGATTGGACCCCCACCCCACCCATTATGGTTACCGCTGGTGCATGGATAGCACAATTAGTTCCTTTCCATGCTGCAGTCCCCCATGCCTTAGACTCACCACGAGGGGATGCAGGATTTGGCTCTACAGGTGACCCTCAGGTTTGTTTAGCAATACCAATTCAACAACAAAAACCTCAGTGTACCATTACCTTGACCAACAAATTGGGTCACACGATACAAATTTTGGCTCTCCTAGACACGGGAACAGACATAACGATTATCAGTCGTCAGTCTTGGCCCAGTTTTTGGCCTTGCCTACCAGCGAATACTATGGTGGGAGGAGTGGGAGGAACACAGTCTACTTTAATCAGTACTGAATTTGTTACATGTGAGTTACCTGATGGGGCGCAATGCAAAGTTAAGCCATACATAATGACCATACCTATTAATCTGGTAGGCCGGGATGTATTGAGTCAATTTGGAGCTAAACTCATTACAGACACACATTTTTAGCGGCGGCCATTGAAGAGGTGCAACGCCCAATAATCAAATTAAAATGGAAAACAACTGAAACTGGTTAGATCCACTGAAAAGTTTGCCCGTATTAAAGAACTTATACAAGAGCATCTGGAAAAGGGACACATCTGACCAACCACTAGTCTGTGGAATAAGCTCATTTTTACAATACCTAAAAAGAGCGGAAAATGGCTATTGTTACATGATCTGTGCGCCATCAATGCCATAATGGCCGATATGAGAACATTACAACCAGGCCTTCCTTCACCTGTTATGATTCCAACAAATTGAAATATATTGGTGATCAATCTTAAAGACTGCTTTTTTACCATTCCATTACACCAAGATGATTGTGAGAAATTTGCATTCTCAGTTCCCGCAATTAATAAGGCTGAACCCTCCACATGATATGAATGGGTAGTATTGCCACAGGGAATGAAAAATTCACCAACCATATGTCAAAATTATGTAGCGTGGGCTTTACAACCAATCTGACGAAAATGGCCACAACTTCTCATATATCATTATATAGATGATATTCTGATCGCTGGGGAAACACTAAACATTGAATTCATTTCAGAAAAAAACACATCTAAATTAGCCGAAGCAGGGTTGGTCGTTGCACCAGAAAAGATTCAGAAGACGGAGCCATACAAATACTTAGGCACTCAGATAGATAAGACAATTGTGCAGCCATTAAAAGTAGAAATTAGACCCGACATAAAAACCCTGAACGATGTTCAAAAATTACTTGGAGATATTAATTGGGTGCAACCAATGTGTGGAATCACTAATGATGATCTACAACCCATTTTTGCACTCATAAAAGGAGGACAAAATATCCATGAGTCCTGGGAAATGACTACAGAAGCTCAAGGGTCCTTGGAAGTAATTAGTCACAAAATTCGACATAATTATCCCCATCGCTGGAACCCTGATGGGTCGATTTTTGCTGTTGCCTTTTTGCAAAACATGCAAATATATGGGTTTCTTTTTCAGCGGATAGCCACAGACACAGACCCCCTAAAAATCTTAGAATGGATGTTTTTGCCATCACAACCTAGAAAAACACTACAGACTGTAACAGAGTCCATTACTCAGTTTCTCAAAAAAGTGCGCAAGCATGTGCATGACTTAAGTGGACTGGAAGTAACACAGATAATAATCCCTATTATGGCAGAATATTTTTATTGGCTGTTACAAAATTCTGTTGATTTGCAAATTGCCATGTCAGACTTTGATGGCCAAATCATTCAACAAGGTCCAGGCCATAAACTCTTCAATTTTGTCCATTCCACACCGCTATTAGGATTTCCACTTTTGAAACAACAACCCTTAGACACTTTAACCGTTTTCACAGATGCCAGCGGAAAAATGGGAAAAGCAGCATATGTTTGGTGAGAAAACGCGCGGTGGCGCCATCAGATAATTCATGCAGCGGATGGCTGTTCCACTCAATATTTAGAATTATTGGCAGTAGTATTGGTGTTTGAACGGTGGAACAGCCATCCACTTAATGCTGTATGTGACACTCATTATGTAGTAGGTATAGTTTATAGAATAGAGCAAGCATATATTAAGGAGTTACAGCAGGAAAAACTGTATTTGCTTTTTCGCCTCTTATTTGTTGCGCTTACCCAACACAACCATTATTACTATATGTCGTGGTTTAAACCCAGTCAGGTAACTCGTTCGCTCACTTCCAGTGAGTGGTGCCGAGCTGACAACAATCGAGGTCCGTGTCCGTCTCCCCCCCCCCCCCGCACCGGGGCTCTCCCTTTCCCCGCTCCCGGAGGAACGGGGAGGAGGATCGAGAGAGTGCAACTCCTACGGGTTGAGACAAGAACAGTCCAGCAACAAATCACCACCGCTACTATCAGCTAAAACAATGATAAGGGAAAATAACAAGGGAAGAGAATACGATACCACTGGCCAAGAAAACGAGTTCCACCCGGAAGCCCCTGTCCTTCCGGGTAACTCCCAGTTACCCCCCACCCCGGGCATGACGTGCTGTGGTACGGAATACCTCCCCGGCTAGCCCGGGTCAGGCGCCCCATCTCTGCTTCCTCACAGCTTCCCCTCCTCCCTGGCAGAGCATGAGCCTCACAAAGTCCTTGGTCAGGGTAAACATCACTTAGCAACAACCGAAAACATCGGCTTCACCAACACTGTTCTCAAACTAGAAGTCAAAACACAGCACTGCACCAGTTAACACAAAGGAAAAAACATGACTGCTACTGCTGAACCCAGGACACTATATTTGTCATATTCGCATCCATACCGCAATAGACAGCATACTCATGCAGGGAAATGCACAGGTGTACTTGTTAGCGTCTCCTGAATGGGCGGCACCCCCCAGAGACTTGCTTTCTCAAACCCGGCAATATCATGATTTTTTTCATCAGAGTGCAAAAGTATTACAATGCCAATTTCGTATTCCGATAACCGATGCGAAAGCTATTATATCTGCATGTTGTGATTGTCAAGCGATAAATAATCTACATTCTCTTGCAGTTAACCCAAGAGGTTACAGACCTTTAGAATTGTGGCAGATGGATGTAACACATATTCCAGAATTCAGTAAACTGAAATATGTACATGTCTCCATAGACTGCTCTTCCATGGCAACTTGGCCCTCAGCACAAACTGTCGAAACTGCCAAACATGTTATCAAAAGTCTATTGTCAGCCTTTGCGGCCTTAGGTGTCCCTGCCACTCTCAAGACTGATAATGGTCCGGGATATACCAGTTCCAATCTACAAACCTTCTGTATGAACTAGGGAATACAACAGTTGTTTGGAACAACACATTCTCCTACAGGTCAAGCTATTGTTGAGCGCGCACCTGTTCCTGCAGAAGGGACACTTGGTACATGAACTTTGAATAACCTCGAATGTGGAGATGCTATTCTCACAGGAGAATGGACATCTCGTATATGAACTATGAATAACCCCAAGAGATACAGCAAGGCCATGAGAGGCCCAAAGAAGCTCGAGCAAATAAGATGAGAAGCAAGGCTAATGAAGCAGCTGGAGAATGTAAGATAAGAAGAAGCAAGGCTATGAACTAACCTCAGTATAAAGTATATGGGTAAGAGATAGCAACCAATCATTGTCTTACTCTAGTCACGTGCTAAGAGATAGTAACCAATCACTGTATTAGTTTAGACGCATGCTATCCTCATGCACAAAGCGGGGCAATCAATTAAAAAATGCGTGATCACAGTAGAATGATATAAATATATGCTTGCCACATAATAAAGTGTCTTATGCTGGATTCACATTGGATCGGGCATAGCCAGTTTCTTCCCTCACTGTTCCCAGACTGAAAGTCAAAAAACACAGCAATGCACCAGGTACTAAGAAGGCGAAAAAAATGATTGCTACTGCCGAACCCAGAACAGTATCCACCCCTTATTCCATACCATTCACATCATGCTCAGATCCCACATTTTCAATATACCATCGCTCTTACATATATACATCCACATACACACACAGACAAAGATATCATTCCTTAGTGCACGGACCAATCCCTATAAAGCTGCTGAGTCCATTCGATCCATGATGTCGGGTTCCGTCTCTTGTAGCAGTCTTTTAGAGCAGGAGAGGCTGTATGCACTGTTGGATCTCTGCCTGCTGATGCTGATCATTCCTTTGCCGCAGAACTCTTCTAGTTCTATCAAAGTTAATTCTCTGTTGGGATGATGGTTGGAAGTCAGGGCCAGTTGCTGGTGACCTGAAGACATCTAGCTGGTGGGCTATAAGATATTACATAACAGGCAAGAGCATAAAATTGAGTTCATTGCTTGTGTTCCTCTAAAATCAAATCCCCTTGAGGTATACACTGGACTTCCCCATCTTCCCGCATTACCCACCAAGTATATCAAGGTCTCTGAGCAAAAGCAATCCCACGAGTGGGTTCCCAGGCTGGAAGTCGAAACACAGCACTACACCAGCTACCACAAAGGAGAAACATGACTGCTACTGCTGAACCCAGGACATTATCTACCCCTTCTTCCATACCATTCACGTCATGCTCAGATCCCACATTTTCAATACACCATCGCTCTCCCACATATATACATCTGTATACATACAGACCAAAAGAAAGAGATTATTTTCTTAGTGCATGGACCAATCCCTATAATACTGCCATGTCCATTCGGTCCATGATGTCCATGATGTTCCATCTCTTGTAACAATCTTTCAGGGCAGGAAAGGCTGTGTGCAGTATTGGATCGTTGCCTGCTGATGCTGGTCGTTCCTTTACTGCGGAACTCATCTGGTACTATCAAAGTTCATTCTCTGTTGGGATGATGGTTGGAGGGAAGTCAGGGCTAGTCGCTGGTGACCTGAAGACATCTAGTTGATGGGCTATAAAAGTATTACACAGCAGGCAACAGCATACAATTAAGTTCATTGGCTGTTTTCCCCTAAAATCAAATCCCCTTGAGGTATACTTCGGACTTCCCCATCTTCCCGCATTACCCACCAAGTATATCCAGGTCCCTGAGCAAAAGCAATCCCATGAGTGGGTTTGCCTTTACCTGAAGCAGGAATAACCCAGACTGTCTTCCCCAGCAAATTCTTTACGTGCGCCACAGGAACTTTGTCCCCTTCTACAGTATGTGAAAGTTCTGACTGGGCTGGACCAGCCCTGTTGGCAGATCCTCTGGTGTTGACCAACCAGGTGGCCTTTGGTAAGTGTGTATCCCAATGCTTGAAAGTTCCAACGCCCATTGCTCCCAGTGTAGTTTTTAAGAGCCCATTTTAGAGTTCGATTTTCCAGAAGCTGGTGCATGGTAGGGGATGTGATATAACCACTCAATGCCATGCTCTTTGGCCCAAGTGTCTATAAGGTTATTCCGGAAATGAGTCCCACTATCTGACTCAATTTTCTCTGGGGTGCCGTGTCGCCACAAAATCTGTTTCTCAAGGCCCAGGATAGTGTTCCGGCCAGTGGCGTGGGGCGCAGCGTATGTATCCAGCCACCCAGTGGTTGCTTCCACCATGGTAAGCACATGGCGCTTGTCTTGGCGGGTTGCTGGAAGCGGGATATAATCATTCTGCCAGGCCTCCCCATATTTGTACTTCAGCCATCATCCTCCATACCAAGGAGGCTTTAACTGTTTGGATTGTTTAATTGCAGCACATGTTTCACACTCATGAATAACCTGGGCAATAGTGTCCATTGTTAAATACACCTCTTGATCACAAGTCCATCTATATGTTGCATCTCTGCCCTGACGGCCTGAAGTGTCATGGGCTCACTGGGCCAAAAATAATTCACCTTTATGTTGCCAATCTAAGTCCATCTGAGCCACTTCAACCCTACCAGCTTTATCCACTTGTTGGTTGTTCTGGTGTTCCTCAGTGGCCTGATTCTTGGGTACATATGCGTCTACATGGCGCACCTTCACCACCAGGTTCTGCACCCTGGCAGCAATATCTTTCCACAGTGCAGCAGCCCAGATGGGTTTACCTCTGCGTTGCCAGTTGCTCTGCTTCCATTGCTTCAACCACCCCCACAGGGCATTTGCCACCATCCATGAGTCAGTATAGAGATAAAGTACTGGCACTTTTCTCATTCTGAAATGTCCAAGGCCAGCTGGATGGCTTTCACCTCAGCAAACTGACTCGATTCACCCTCTCCTTCAGCAGTTTCTGCAACTTGTCATCCAGGACTCCATACAGCTGCCTTCCATCTCCAATGCTTTCCCACAGTACGGCAGGACCCATCAATAAACAAGGCATACTGCTGACCACTTTCTGACAGTTCATTATGTGGTGGGGCCTCTTAACCAAGCATCACCACCTCTTTTGGTGACATTCCAAAATCTTTGCCCTCTGGCCAGTCCATGATGACTTCTAGAATGCCTGGACGACTGGCATTTCCCATTTGAGTTCACTGTGTAATTAGTGCAGCCCACTTACTCCATGGAGCATAGGTTGCATGATGTGTAGAGGAGACCCTGCCTTTGAACATCCAGCCCAGCACGGGCAACCAGGGTGCCAGGAGGAGCTGCGCTTCAGTGTCAATCACTTCTGAAGCAGCTCGAGCACCTTCATAGGCTGCCAGTATCTCTTTTTTCGCTGGAGTGGAGCTGGCCTCAGATCCTTTGTATCCCCGACTCCAAAAGCCAAGGGGTCGACCTCGAGTCTCCCCTGGAGCTTTCTGCCAGAGGCTCCAGGTTGGACCGTTCTCCCCAGCTGCGGTGTAGATTATGTGTTTTAAATCTGGCCTTGACCGTTCTGGTCCAAAGGCTACTGCATGAACTATCTCGCGTTTAACTTGCTCAAAGGCTTGTTGTTGCTCAGGGCCCCATTTAAAATCATTTTTCTTCCAGGTCACATAATAGAGAGGGCTTACAATCGAACTGTAATTTGGGATGTGCAATATCCAGAACCCCACAGCACCCACGAGAGCTTGCGTTTCTTTCTTATTAGTTGGTGGAGACATTGCTGTTATCTTTTTGATCACATCTGTGGGGATCTGTCTACGTCCATCTTGCCATTTTATTCCCAAATATTGAATCTCCTGTGCAGGTCACTTGACCTTACTCCGTTTTATAGCAAAACCGGCTTTCAGCAGGATTTGGACTATTTTCCTCCCTTTATCAAAGACTTCTGCTGTATTGCCCCACACAATAATGTCATCAATGTATTGCAGGTGTTCTGGAGCTTGCTCCTATTCCAGTGCAGTCTGGATCAGTCCATGACAGATGGTAGGGCTGTGTTTCCACCCCTGGGGCAGTTGGTTCCCCGTGTATTCGACGCCCCTGCAAGTAAAAATGAACTGTGACCTGTACTCTCCCGCCAAAGGAATGGAGAAAAATGCATTGGTAATATCAGTTCTGGCATCCCATTTGGCTGCCTTTGACTCCAGTTTATAATGAAGTTCTAGCATGTCCGGTACGGCAGCACTCAATGGTGGTGTGACTTCACTCAGGCCACAAGAGTCTACTGTTAGTCTCCACTCTCTGTTGGACTTTTGCACTGGCCATATGGAGTTATTAAAGGTCGAGCGGGTCCTACTGATCACTCCTTGGCACTTTAGCACTTTAGTCTATGTATCAGTCCATGGATGGGAATCAGGGAGTCTCGGTTGGTGCAATAATGCTGCCGGTGCACTGTCGTGTTCACCATTGTCACTTGTTGTTCTTTAACCTTCAGCAACTCCACAACAGAAGGAACCTCTGAGAGACCAGACAAGGTGGACAGCTGCTCAATTTTCTCTGTCTCCAAAGCAGCAATACCAAAAGTCCATTGGTACCCTTTTGGGTCATTGAAGTACCCTCTCCTGAGGTAGTCTATGCTGAGGATGTATGGAGCCTCTTGGCCAGTCACAATGGGTTGTTTTTCCCATTCACTCCCATTCAGGCTGATTTCAGTCTGCAGTACTGTCAGCTGTTGGGATCCTCCTGTCACTCCAGAAATATAGATGGGTTCCACCCTTTGACAGCTCGGTGGCATCAGGGTACACAGTGCACCGGTATCTACTAGAGCCTTATACTTCTATGGGACTGATGTGCCAGGCCATCTTATCCACACAGTCCAGTAAATCTGAATGTTCCCTCCCTCCACCTGGCTGGAGGCAGGCCCCTCTAATTGTCATCACAACTGTGGACACTTAAGTCTTGTAGAAAGGAATTATTCTTTGTTATCACAGGAGCTGGAGTAAAATCAGCTCTTCCACTCCATCTGGGAAACTGCTCACCAGAGACTGAAGCTGTAGCTGTCATGGGATGATCAGCCTTGACCCTTGCTCCCCTCTTCAAGTCACACACCCCTTCCTCCAAAGCTGAAGTAGGTTTTCCATCCCACTTTGTCATGTCTTCTCCGTGATCCTGCAGGTAAAACCATGGGGTGGCCCATGGTGTATACCTTCTTTATCTTCTCTCTCAAGCAGTAGGACACCTTTTATTAATAGCTGAGACATGTTGGTACACATGAGGAGCTGGATAGATCAGATGGATCGTCTCTCTTAGACTGGTCCTCTAGTTTGTCTGCAGTGATTATTGCTGTGGTTTGAGTAGCGACTTTACTTGTCGCTGGGGGCGGTGTAGCTGCTGTGCTTGGAGATGGAGTAGCTGTTGTGCTTAGAGATGCAGTATCTGTGCTCTCTGTTGCAGTCAAAGTTTGAGTAGCTGCTGTATGTGTTGCTGGTGTAGCTGCGCTGTCTTTTGCAGCCAAAGTTTGAGTAGCTACAGTACTTGTTACTGGGGGTGGTGTAGCTGCTGTGCTTGGAGCTGGAGTAGCTGCGCAGACTGTTGCTTTGCCCTCAGATCCAGGGACATTTTTTTTTCTTTTGAAGTTGCAGGATAGTTTTGAACATGGCCTTATAAGCATAGGCCAAATCCCAGTACATTGCCATGATTTGTCCATCTCTGGTATGGTCAGAATGAAAACACACCTCATTTAAGTGTTTTAAATAATTTTTCTGGATTTTGCACTTGTTCAGTGGTGAAATTCCAAAGCACTGCAGGGGCCCACTGACCTAGATACTTGCGCATGCTATCCCACACACCGTGCCGCTCATGGCTGTCCAGCCTCAGGGAAAATCAGTTGGTCCTCCTATATATCCCAGGCAAGGCCCAAACACGACTCTGCTTACCTCTTGAGATCAGACGAAATGGTTGTGGGTAAAACACACTCTGTATGTGTGCCAACATGATGATCCCCATCACAATCAGCAGGCAGGTCTCAAGGGTACCCAAAGGTCATTCAAAATTTTCGTAACTCTCAAATGATGCTGTAAATAGTCTGGTGGGGAGGCTGGGAACCTAAGAGAATGTCTCCTTCATAGGTTGACCACCCGAGGAGGGGAAAAAAGATGTGTAATAGCTAACCACTTCTATTATATACCTCCCGAAGTATAGAGGTGGTGACCACACTAGGAACACAAGTCACATCAGTTTCATGATCAATGATTCTACTGTATTACACGTCATTACCATAAAGTACACTGAAAAAAGAACCTTAACCCAGGTCCCCCAGCCAATAAACACTAAAACAGCAAATATGGGCTGTAAGTAAGGTACGACATGCTGAAAATCTGAGATCAAGGGCAACAACTTGGAGAGCCATTAAATCAGCATTGTGACGAGTAACTTTTAATCTGAAACAATGAATGCTTATCACAAATATGATTTGACACACTCCAGTCAGATCTGTTGTTATCTCAACCCTTCACGCCCCACCTTGGGCACCAAAAAGAAATGTTGTGGTTTAAGCCCAGGCTGTAAATCACAACCACGCAGTCTACCCTGTCCACCTTTCTTCCCCCTTCTCCTGGAGGGGTGGGAAGGAGAATTGAAAGAACGTAATCCCACGGGTTCAGATAAGAACAGTCCAGTAGCTAAGTTATAACACAAACTGCTACTGCTACCACCAACAATAATGATAAAGGAAATAATAAGGGAAAAGAATACAACACCACACCAACTGATACCTAGCCCAACTGTCCTGGGTTCAGCAGTACCAGTCATTTTTCTCCTTCTTGGTAGCTGGTGCAGTGCTGTGTTTTGACTTTCGTCCTGGGAACAGAGCTGATAACAATGATGTTTTGGTTTGGCCAAGGACTTTGTGAGCCTCATGCTCTGCCAGGGAGGAGGGGAAGCTGGGAGGAAGCAGAGACAGGACACCTGACCCAAACTGACCAAAGAGGTATTCCATACCACAGCACGTCATGCCCAGGATGTAACTGAGAGTTACCCAGAAGGACATGGGCTTCTGGGTTGGACTCATTCCTCGGCGGGTTGTATTGTATTCTCTTCCCTTGTTATTTTCTCTTATCATTGTTGTCGTTGGTGGTAGCGGTGGCGATTTGTGTTGTACATTGTTTGTTGGACTGTTCTTGTCTCAACCTGTGGGAGTTGCACTCCTTCGATTCTCCTCCCCATCCCTTCAGGAGTAGGGGGAGGGCAAGAAGGGGAGGGGGAAGTGAGTGAGCAAGCTGTCTGGCTGGGTTTAAACCACGACAGTTCTTTTTGGCACCCATCGTGGGGCACGAGGGTTTGAGATAACGACAGATCTGACCGGATTAATAGTCACTCGTCGCAATGCTGATTTATTGGCTCTCAGAGTTGTTCCTCTTGATCTCACAGTTTCAGAATGTAGTACATTACTTCGACCTGGTATTTGCTGTGTTAGTGTTTATCAAGTATGGGGCTTGGGCTAAGGTTCTTGTCTCACTGTACTTTATGGCAATGACTTGTAATATGGGTGGGCTCCAGCAGCAGGGTGGGAAGGACGTGGCTGTGGACTTGTACCTGGCCGTCCAGTTGCTCTTCACCGTTCTGGCCCTCGCCCTCGGCTCCATCTTCGTGAGCCTGCGGGGAGCCGAGGGGGAGCGGCCCCGGGAGCCGGCGGCTGCCGAAGCGGCCCGTGAGAGTGGCCCCAGGGACGAAGTGGCGGCGGGAGTGGGGCCGGAGTCCGCGAGGGGACGGCTGCCGGTGGAGGAGGTCGGGGCGGTTGAGGAGCGGAAGGAGGCGGCTGCCGAGCAGCAGGAGAAGGCGGCAGAGGAGCCGAGCCCCGTAACGGACGAGATCATTTCCCGGAAGCCGCCCGCCGAGCCCCAGGAGGATGCAGGAGACCACGCAGCATTTCCCAGCAAGGCAGAGGAGGAAGAGCTGGACTCAGAAAAAGAGAAGCTGGTGGCGAGAGAGCCATCAAGCATAGGAGCTACACCAGCCCCAGTGACAAGTACAGCAGCATCATTTGAGAGTTCTGAAGGTTTTGAATGGCCTTTGGGTATCCTTGGGACCTGCCTGCTGATTGTGATGGGGATCAGCATGTTGGCACACATACAGACTGTGTTTTAGCCACCACCATTTTGTCTGATCTCAAAAGTTAAGCAGAGTCAGGTTTGGGTCCTGTCTGGGGTTAGACGACGATATGAGAGGACCAGGAGATTTTCCCCAAAGCTGGACAGTCATGAGTGGCAGGGTGTGTGGGACAGTATGGGCAAGTATCTAGTCCACTGGGCCCCTCCAGTACTCTGGAAGCATCGGAGATGGAAGGCAGCTGTAGGGAGTCCCCAACAACAAGCTGCAGAAACTGCTGAAGGGGACGGTGAATTATTTTGAGCCTGGTGGGCCATGGCACTTCAGGCCATCAGGGTAGAGATGCAACATAGAGATGGACTCATGATCGAGGGGTGGACTTAGCCATGGACTCTATTGCCCAGGTTATTCACGAGTGTGAACACTGCACACAGCCTCTCCTGCTCTGGAAGACTGTTGCAAAAGATGGAGCCCAACATCATGGACCGAATGGACTCAGCAGATTTATAGAGATTGGTTCATGTACTAAGAAATGACCTCTTTCTCTCTGTCTGTGTATGTGGATGTGTATATATATCTGTAAAAGTGATATCGAAAATTTCGGATCTGAGCATGATGTGAATGGTATGGAATAAGGGGTGGATAATGTCCTGGGTTCAGCAGTAGCAGTCATTTTTCTCTTTCTTGGTAGCTGGTGCAGTGCAGTGTTTTGACTTTCGGCCTGGGAACAGAGCTGATAACGATGATGTTTTGGTTTGGCCAAGGACTTCGTGAGCCTCATGCTCTGCCAGGGAGGAGGGAAAGCCGGGAGAAAGCAGAGACAGGACACCTGACCCAAACTGACCAAAGAGGTATTCCATACCACAGCATGTCATGACCAGGATGTAACTGAGAGTTACCCGGAAGGACACGGGCTTCAATGGTTGGACTCGTTTCTCGGCGGTTGGTATTGTAGTCTCTTCCCTTGTTATTTTCTCTTATCATTGTTGTCGTTGGTGGTAGCGGTGGTGATTTGTGTTGTACATTGTTTGCTGGACTGTTCTTGTCTCAACCTGTGGGAGTTGCACTCCTTCGATTCTCCTCCCCATCCCTTCAGGAGTAGGGGGAGGGCAAGAAGGGGGGGAAGTGAGTGAACAAGCTGTCTGGATGGGTTTAAACCATGACACCATCCCAGCAGTGAACTATCCCTTCCAGGTAACTCCCAGTTACATCCTGGGCATGACGTGCTGTGGTATGGAATGCCTCTTTGGCTAGTTTGGGTCAGGTGTCCTGTCTCTGCTTCCTCCCGGCTTCCCCTCCTCCCTGGCAGAGCATGAGGCTCAGAAAGTCTTTGGCCAGACCAAACATTTGAGCAGTAACTAAAAGCATCGGTGCTATCAGCACGATTCCCAGGCCAAAAGTCAAAAACATAGCACTGCACCAGCTACGAAGAAGGAGAAAAAATGACTGCTACCGCTGAACCCAGGAGAAGCAGTAATTAAATACATCGGTGTTATCAGCGCTGTTCCCAGGCTGAATATCTAAAAACACAACACTTCACCAGCTAGTAATAAGGAGAAAAAAATGACTTCTACTGCTGAACATAGGGCACCCATTTTTGCAAAAACGTTAATAAGTAGCTACTTCACTGCTACGTCCCTCCCCAGCATCCTTATAGGCCCCCTTCAGATACTGGAAGGCTGCTATGACGTCTCCACGCAGCCTTCTCTTCTCCAGGCTCAACAGCCCCAGCTTTCTCAGTCTATCTTCATACAGGAGGTGCTCCAGTCCCCTGATCATCCTCGTGGCCATCCTCTGGACTTGTTCCAACAGTTCCATGTACTTTTTATGTTGAGGATGAGACAAGGGGGAGCACAAAATTACAAAATAGAATATATAAACCTTTAGAATCGGTTTTAAGCAATGTTAAGTTTGATGGCTTTGTAACAGTAGCAATGGAAAATTATTAAGGTGCATGATACCAGAAAAAAAAGTAGAGTACATCTAAAAAACATACTGAGAATTCTTGTACAAGATAAATTGTTATAGTTGACATAGTTTTAAGAAAAACAGTCTAGAAAAACAGGACACAGGGATAAGGAGTATCTGGGAACCGCAGGTGTCCAGGATGGGCTACAGTTAAACCAACTGATAAGTAGGAGGACAGGAGGATTATTATGTCTCTGGGGCTAACGAACCAGTTAAGCTGGTATAATCATCTACTGAGCATGCTTCAAAGGCTGCCAGAAGTGATGAAGATTGTTAGAAGAAGTAAATGACCCTCAGAGACCACCACCACAATTCTGTATGCATGCAGGGAACTTTCTGGAAAATGATGTAATCCATATGTAGCCTCATGAATATGTATGGATGCCCAGGGACAATGTAAGGATGGCTTGTGTAGCAATATGGACACAGACGTTAGGAGCTATTCCCTGTGTCTCCCGGTGCCGCAATAAAGAATACCTGCTTGTCAGCTTGAAAACTGTGTTGGCAAGTTTGTCCCTGGAGTTTTCTCTGAATCAAGGACACCAGAACTGCGCACAATACTACAGCTGAGGTCTCACGAGATCTGAGCAGAGGGGCAGGACCACGTCTTTTGACCTGCTGGTCACACTCCTTTTGATGCAGCCCAGGATACATTTGGCTTTCTGGGTTGCGAGTGCACACTGCCGCCTCATGTTAAGTTTCCTGTCAAACAACACACCCAATTTCTTCTCCACAGGGCTGCTCTGAATCTCTTCCCTGCCCAACCTGTAGCTGTGCCTGGTATTGCTCTGACCAAGGTGTAGGACCTTGCACTTCTCATGGTTAAACTGCATAAGACTGGCATCAGCCCACCTCACAAGCATGTCAAGGTCCCTCTGGATGGCATTCCTTCCCTCCAGGGTATCAACCGAACCACACAGCTTGGTGTCATCAGCAAACTTGCTGAGGGCGCACTCCATCCTTCTGTCCATGTCAGCGATGAAGATGTCGAACAACGCTGGTCGCAACACATATCCCTCAGGGACAACACTGGGTACTGGTCTCAAGCTGGACATTGAGCCACTGACCACAACTCTTTGTGTGCAGCCATCCAGCCAGTTCTTTATCCACCAGGTGACCCATCTATCAAATTGATGTCTCTCCAATTTAGAGACAAGGATGTCATGTGGGACAGTGTCAAACACTTTGCACAAGTCCAGGTAGATGACATCAACTGCTCTACCCCTGTCCATCAGTTCTGTAGCCCCACCATAGAAGGACACCAAATTGGTCAGGCAGGAATTCCCCTTAGTGAAGCCATGCTGGCTGTCACCAAGCACCTTGCTGATTTTCATGTGCCCTAGCATGCCTTCCAGGAGAATCTGCTCCAAGATTTTGCCAGGCACAGAGGTGAGACTGACTGGTCTGTAATTCCCCAGGTCATCTGTTTTCCCCTTCTTGAAAATGGGGGTTATATTTCCCTTTACCAGCTGTCGGGAACTTCACCTGGCTGGCATGATTTTTCAAAGATGATGGACAGTGGCTTAGCAACTTCATTCGCCAGCTCCTTCAGGACCCGCGAATGGGTTTCATCAGGTCTCATGGACTTGTGTAGGTTCAGGTTTTTAGATGGTCTCGAACCAGATCCTCTCCTACAGCGGGCCTGAGGTCTTCATCCCCACAGTCCCTGCATCTACCTTCCAAGACTTGGGCGGTGTGGTCAGAGCCTTTGCCAGTGAAGACCGAGGCAAAGACTTCATTTGGAATTTCAGTCTTCTCCAAATCCTGTGTAGCCAGTTCTTCCGATACCATCCGGAGGGTGCCTACGTTGTCTCTAGTCTGTTTTTTATTCGCTACGTACCTATAGAACCCTTTCTTGTTATCCTTAACATCCCTCGCCAAGTTTAATTCTAACTGGGCCTTAGCTTTCCTAACCTTGTCCCTAGCTTCCTGAACAATATCCCTGTATTCTTCCCAGGCTGCCTGTCCTTGCTTCCACCTTTTATAAGCATCTTTTTTCAATTGAATTTTCCCCAGCAGCTCCTTTTCCATCCAAGGTGGTCTGCTGGCCCTCCTGCTGCACTTCCTTCTAGTTGGGTTGCAACACTCCTGAGCTTGTAGCAGGCGATCTTTGAATATCAACCAAGAGTCTTGGGCCCCCCTGCCCTCTAGGGCTATATCCCATGGAACCTTACTAAGCAGGTTCCTGAAGAGGCCAATGTCTTCTCTCTTGAAGTCCAGGGCAGTGAGCTTGCTGCATGCTCTTCTCACTGTCCTGAGCCATCTCGTGGTTGCTGCATCCAAGGCTGACCTGGAGCATCACATTTCCTACGAAGGGCACACATGGCACCTCTCCTTGTTGGCTCATCTATTACTTGCAAAAGGAAGTTGTCTTCTTCTTCTTTGTCGTATATACCTTTAAAAGCAAAGCAAGAGAATTTTACTCCAGTAATAATAAAGGTATGTGTGAAATACAAACTCACTCTTCTAAACAAGATAACAGGGTTTTTTTGAGGGACAAAGTCAATAAAGCAAAAGCAACAGCACTGGGCGCATGACCGTAGCCAGAGGCACGAGTGATTACCATTTGTTTCAATTTTATATACTTTCACTACTGCATTAGTCACATACATATTCATAATTCCCGCTTATAGGAGGGGAATATTATAACTAGCTCCAGGAACTTATTATCAAAAGTCCCCTCCTCTTGGCATCTGCGCACTGCTCTGCGGTGATTTTGGGCAGGGGTCTTGAGGATGAAGTAAGCAGTCTTCCTCTTGTGAGTAGGGGTCTTCAAGAGGAAGTAAGCAGTCTTCCTCACAATGTACTTTTCACCTTTGGCACAGTTGGATGCCCTAGTAATCACACAACCAGCTATATCTGTAATTCTTCTGATAACTAGCAAAGATTGAAAACAGTGTGACCTTCCTGCAAAGTTTATTGCAGGATGGGCAGACAAGGAGTAGCTCAAGCTAGCAGATGTTTGGGAGACTCTGTCTCTAAACTAACTGATAAGTAGAAGGGTGGTGTGAAATAACTCATTCATGTTTAGTGGGGCCACTAAATCCTGTTATTTCACCACAGACTTACAACACAAACATTGTTCTTTAAAACTAAAGATACTTTAGAAGACTAGTGTGAAACAATTAACTCATGTTTAGTGGGGCCACTACATTCCACAGGCTTACAATATAAACATTGTTCTCTTTCTACAACCTAAGTTAAGCTAAAAAGTACTTTAACTCTGTTTTCCAGGCACTAGCTTTCCTTATACCAAGCCCCCCCCTTCTTTCTTTTACCTTTAGAAGTTCTTTTGCTATGTGACTCTATTTTGACCAAGAGATCCGAACCTTTTTAACTTGTTGTCTAGTCTTGTGTCTTTAGCGAGTTTTGTTTCTGTTACTGTAAACTGATACAGTTATATCCACATAACCACACCTATGATTTGCAAAAGCCAATACATTTATGTGTTTATCACAATCAGGCACACTGAAATTATTAAACCAAAGGATAGCTATTTCAGGAGTAAAAGGAGAGGGATTTTCAGTGAGAGGCTGTAAGCGAGGAGAAGCAGACAGGCCAACCCAATATGGGTGATAAGCAACTTCTACTTTATTTGTGACACAGTTCACACATATATAGGAGTGGTATTCAGCCACTCCTTCTTGGCATAACAGTATTGGTTAGCCCCCACAGCTTCTTCCATATTCTCCTCCCAGGTCCGGTCTCCGGCCACCTGTGAGGGCCACCCCCTGCCTTGCTTGCACAGTCCTCCAGAACTCTATGGTCCTGCTCTTAGAGTCATTCTGCAACAAGAGGCATTTTCAGTTTTCATTTTTTAAGACACTACCTTGAATTGAATAGCGAAAAAAATCAAGGGCAATTGTTATACATTCCTGAAGCAGGAAACAATTTTCTAGGGAGAGATTTAATTGCAAAACTAGGGTTAGAAATGAAAATTCACAGGGATCAAATTTTGGTTTCAGTGGCTCTGCTAATGGAACAGGATGAGGAAAAGATAGACCCAGTTGTTTGAGTAAAAGAGGGAATTCGAACCTCACCTAGAAAAGACCTAGGAATGAAATGCTATTTGGACTACCTTACATGGGTGAGGTTGGTGAAGTTCCACAGTTTGAAGCCAAAGATGTTTTTTCTTAAGAACTATATACTGGGGTTGTTGTCTTCCTTGTCTTTTCTCAGCAACAAAAGATTTTTTTGCCCCAACTCCACCACTGGAATTCATGGTTCATACTATCCGACCAATAGAGTGGGTCTTGATCAAGAGCTGGATGGACTCAAAATTACAACCAGACTGGGAAGGACCATTTCAAGTACTGTTGACCACTGAAACTGCTTTGATGACTGCCAAAAAAAGTTGGACGCACTATACTAGGATCAAAGGACCAGTGGAACTCCCATCTGAAGATGGGCAGTGTCATGTACAATTAACTGAGAACCCCCTGTGTATTAAGATAAAGAGACAATAAGCATACACACCTGCTTCCAAAACTCTGCGAGAACCTGTATAAGATTATTTTGTATTTGTTGCATTTGCTGTGCTGCAAACATAGGTTCTGGGGAAAATGTGGAAAATCATAGTGATAATGAACTCTTATCTATTAGGAATTCAAGGAAAAAAATTTGAAACAGGAAGCCCATTTTGACCAAATGAGAGGAATGCTAGGATACCCAGTCAAGTTGTGGTTAAATATTACTAAGGAACAAAATTCACAAACTATCCAATTTAATGAGTGTCAAGTACTTAAGTGTGAAGATCTAAAACAGCAAAGAAATTATACAGTTGCGATAAATACTTATGCTCAGAGTATCATCTCCAACCATACTGGGGACTGCCTTGTCCTGGATGTTTGGTTTACAACTGGCTTTAATGGGTGGATCTCACCCAATGCTTAGGGAAAATCTCTAAAAAGTAAAATTGCGATGTTTAAAGGTCATATAGAATCTGACTGGGGATTTAGGGTGTAGTCCTGTAGTACTTGACATTGCAAGTGCTGGTGGGGAAGTAAACCAAGATCATGAACTAGGGGCAGATGTGACAGGAGGGGATCCAATTGCTAGATTTAGAATGGTGGTTTGGGAGCCAAAGAGGAATGAATGTGGCCAGCCTGTGGACACTACTATTCCTCCATCGCTGGGGGCGTGGACTCTATCAAATAATCCTAAAGTAGTAAAGGTAATTGAAATTAAAGACTTGAAGTAGACGTTTGAAATAGAAACAGGATATGGAGATACAAATGCCCGAGTAGAATGGGTCAAATATACAGTAAGAAGTTTAAATAGAAGTAATTGTTATGCATGTGCTTCAGGGTGACCTACAGCACAGGTAGTCCCATTAGGAGGGACTCGAGACCGAAGGTAATAATTTGCACAATTGTACTGTGCCAGGAGAAAGCTGCCCGGGGAAACTAAACCTGTAAGTCCATCTCACTCTTATTCCCTGCTCTGAGGGACAGGTACATCAGGGTGTGTCCTGGGTTCAGCAGTAGCAGTCATGTTTTTTTTTTCCTTTGTGGTAGCTGGTGCAGTGCTGTGTTTTGACTTCCAGCCTGAGAACAGTGTTGGTGAAGTTGATGTTTTCAGTTGTTGCTAAGTGATGTTTACCCTGACCAAGGACTTTGTGAGGCTCATGCTCTGCCAGGGAGGAGGGGAAGCCGGGAGGAAGCAGAGACAGGGCGCCTGACCCGGGCTAGCCAGGGAGGTATTCCATACCACAGCACGTCATGGCCGGGGTGGGGGGTGACTGGGAGTTACCCGGAAGGACACGGGCTTCCGGGTGGAACTCGCTTTCTTGGCCGGTGGTATCGTATTCTCTTCCCTTGTTATTTTCCCTTATCATTGTTGTAGTTGATAGTAGCGGTGGTGATTTGTGTACATTGGTTGCTGGACTGTTCTTGTCTCAACCCGTGGGAGTTGCACTTTTTGGATCCTCCTCCCCGTTCCTCCGGGAGTGGGGAAGGGGCGAACCCCGGTGGGGGGGGGACACGGACCTCGATTGTTGTCAGCTTGGCACCACTCACTGGGAGTGAGTGAACAAGTTACCTGACTGGGTTTAAACCACGACAGGGTGCCTCTTACTTTCTCCGCAGCATCTGGTAACCATACAGCTTGTCTGTCATGACAGGGTGTGAATGCTACCAGGTATATAGGAGAATTAGAGACATGTGCAGATCTACTAAATGTGACTGAGGATGATGAAGGAAACTACTCAGATATAAAAATTCCTAGAACAGACTTATGATGGTACTGTGGGGGAAAAATCCTAAGGTCTACACTTCCTCTGAACTGGAAAGGGCACTTGCGCAATTATTCAATTGGTAATTCCATTTACCTTGGCATTTGAGAAGGAAACAAACTCCTCAGGGCATAAAGAGAAATATTTTAGGAATAGCTTTTGATGAAAGAATATATATTGATTTGATAGGAGTCCCTCAAGGTTACAATCAAGAAAAACATAGATTAAATGAATTATATTTATCAGCAGAGGTTGATAAATTATACTAGGGACACAATAAAAGGAACTGTGAAAAAATTAGATGCTACCAGCAGGATGGCATGGGAAAATAGAATGGTTTTAAATATGATGTTAGCGGGAAAAGGACAAGTATGCATAATGCTAGGGAATAGGTGTTGCGCATTTATTCCAAATAATACAGCACTAGATGGAACCAGAAATGGAGACTTACAAGGCCTCACTATCTTGGCAGAAGAATTGGCTGAAAATTTGAGAATAGATAGTTCATTAACAGAATGGTGAGAATCCTGGTTTGGAAAATAGAGAGGAACAGTGGTTTCAGTTTTTACTTCTCTAATTGTAATAGCAGGAGTATTAATGGCTATAGGATGCGGCAAAATTTCGTGTATAAAAAGACTTGTACAACACCTTATAGAAATAACTTTGTCAAAACAAATGCTCATGGGACAACCTCCCTACTCAGAAAAAATGCTTTCAAGAAAAGTAAAGAAAAGTGAAGATGATTCGGACAAATTATCTTCAGAAGAAAAAAGTGAAATTATGTTATCCAGACTGGAAGTGACATATGGGAAAATTCCTTAAAAAAGTGAAAAAAGCAACAACAGTATAAATAAGAGAAACGGGAATTGTGAGAGGAAGTGTTGTTTTTGCATATTGGGGGTGGGACTTCGCAATCTTAAGGCTTTGTAATATTAAGGCTTTGCAATATTTAGGCTCTTCAATATTAAGACTGCAATATTGGGGCTGGAGCTAAGTTACTAGGAAACAAAACAAAGGATTTGAGATAACATAACTCTAAAAGGCACACTGAGGTTAAAGACAATATTGTCTTTTGGACAAAAGACACACTCTGTGTTTGAAAAGAACACTATCATGGTACAACATATGAAACTAAGCTGGTACAGGCTGGTGTCATGGTTTGAGCAGCCTTCCAGTATCTGAAGGGGGCCTATAGGGATGCTGGGGAGGGACTCTTCATTAGGGACTGTAGTGATAGGGCAAGGGGGCAACGGGTTCAAAGTTAAACAGGGGAAGTTTAGATTGGATATAAGGAGGAAATTCTTTCTTGTTAGGGTGGTGAGGCACTGGAATAGGTTGCCAAGGGAGGTTGTGAATGCTCTGTCCCTGGCGGTGTTCAAGGCCAAATTGGACAGAGCCCTGGGTGACATGGTTTAGTGTGAGGTGTCCCTGTCCATGGCAGAGGGGTTGGAACCAGATGATCTAAAGGTCCTTTCCAACCCTAACCATTCTATGATTCTATGATATCTCTCTCTCTTTGTGTGTGTGTCTGTGTATATATATATATATATGTGACAAGAGTGATGGTATATTGAAAAATGTGGGACCTGAGCATGATGTGAATGGTATGGAATAAGGGGTAGATACTGTCCTGGATTCAGCAGTAGCAGTCATTTTTCTCCTTCTTACTAGCTGGTGCAGTGCTGTGTTTTATACTTTCAGTCTGGGAACAGCGCTGATAACACCAATGTTTTTAGCTGTTGCTCAGTAATGTTTACTCCGACCAAGGACTTTCTGAGTTTCATGCTCTGCCAGGGAGGAGGGGAAGCTGGGAGGAAGCAGAGACAGGATACCTGACCCAAACTAGCCAAAGAGGTATTCCATGCCACAGCATGTCATGCCCAGTATATAAACTGGGGGCAGTTACGCGGAAGGGCTAGATTACTTCTTGGGTGGGGCTGGGTATGGGTCAGTGGGTGTGTCATGGTTTAAACCCAGCCAGACAGCTTGTTCACTCACTCCCTGTTGCATGGATTCAGTTAGCATGAGTCGGGCTTCTCAGTTAGCATAAGTAGAACTTCAGTGAGCATAAGCAGAGCTTCAGGTAGCATAAGTAGAGCTTTTCTATAAGCGGAAAAATACTAGGCCAGAGGGGAGGTTAGCCAGAGATAGCAGTGGGGGAAATGAAATTGCAACGTTAGCGATGGAATTGCAACGTTAGCGATGTTAAGAACAGATGTTAAGACAAAAACCAGGATGTAAAACTGCAGTGTATGGATGTTGAGGTTAGTGCTAAACATAGGTAACTGTTGTAATTTGTATTAAGCAACTTTGTGTAAAACCCAATCAGAAGCTTGTTGACAAGGCATGTTAACCAATCAGCGTGTAATCAATGTGTGGATTTGTGTATAAAAGATAATGTCTGATGCTCAATAAATGGCAATTGCTTGATCACACTGATTGTCTCTGCGTTGTCCACTACTCCCGCATCGACAAGTGGCGCCTGAACAGGGACCCTCAGATTGGTACCTTGCAGAGCCAAGGTGGAAGGACCAACAGGAAAAGAGGGGGAGGTGAGCCGACCGACAGCAGCGCTGCCCCGGTGCTGGAAGTCAGACGTCTGCAAAACTTCGGGAATCTCACCCTGATCAGGTGAGTGGCCGGGGAGGAGATGGGGTCCACGCTATCCAACGAGGAACAGGTGGTGGTGAAGCTCCTTCAACACATTCTCTCTAAGAGAGGTTTGCAATATGATAGTGCCGCCCTTCAGAGGCTGTTAAAATGGTCCCGTGATCGTGGCTTTTTGCCCTCGGTACAAGATGCATTTGGGGTTCCAGAATGGGACCGGATTGGTCAAGCGCTGTGGGACGAAATCAGTAAAGGGTCCAAAGAGGCTCAGAAGCACTCCACATTGTGGAGGTTATTTATAGACAGTCTTAGAGATGTAAAATCAGAAAGGACTGCAGTTGCATCCGTGCTGATTGCTATGGCTCCAGAGGGTGGCCAGGGGACAACTGCAGGACAAAATGCCTCTGCAATGGCTTTTGCACCTCCTGTCGTACCGCAGAGTGTCCCGAAAAGGACTGTGACTGATTTTTCTAAAAAGGGCGAACAATCCTGAAAACCACAAAAACCCGATACGAGCGTGCAGAATGCCAAAGATATGAAGAACGTTGCTGGTGCAGGAAACGAGGACAACCCAGAGTGTGAACTGGAACCAGATCCAGACTCACCTGAAGCAGAGCCAGACCTGTATCCTCCTCTTCCCGACTCTGATGACGGCTCAGAGGATGAAACCATTTGTCACTCCATCAACAGGTGTCTGCGGGTCTCAGAGACGTCCAGCTGCAGCAGCTTGTGAGAAAACTCAAAGCTCTTGAGATCCAAGAGGCTGCTGCACCACCTGTGCCACCTTCTCCTTTGGGCAAGGGGCGTGATGGGAGCACTGGGGGGTGTTAATCCAGCCCGAAAGTGGCAAGGGGTGATTGAGAATGTGGTGATAACTGGGGAGTTTTCTGAAGGTCCTTCTCTTTTCCCTGTTTTTGATAACATGCAGGGGGGAAAGGACTGGGAAGCATTTGATTTAAAAATTGTAAAGGAGGCCCGTCACGCAGTAACAACCTATGGGTTAAAATTGCCGTATACTTAATCGATTATTGCTCATATTTTCTCTGCATATATCTTAACCCTGTATGATGTCAAAATGATTGCTCAAACATTGCTTCCCCCTAACTTGCAACTTTTGTTTTTGAATAAATGGGAGTTGGCTTGTATGGGAGAAGCGAATCAGCCCCGTCAGCAAGGAGACCCACTGTTTGGGGCACCAGCAGATGCTTACTTGGGTCAAGGACAATATACCGATCCACAAAATCAGGCACAGCTTCCTGGTCAGGTCTTGACCCGCTCCCAGGAATTGGGTCTGAGAGCCTGGCTTTCACTTCCAAATGACAAGGCAACTCCTGGTTTTTGGTCTTTAAAAAAGGGACCTGGAGAATCTTATCCACAGTTTATTGATCGATTATTTGCTGCGTTGCAAGGCAACCCAGATATAAGTGATGATATGAAGGCAAAATTACTGGATATGATTGCATTTGTTGGGGCTAATGATCAGGTGAAACAGATTCTGAATACATTGCCTAGAGGTACTTCAGTAGCTCAGATGCTGGAAGCTGTTGGGCGAATGGGTCATAAACAAAAGGCAGCCTATATGGCAGAGGCTGTAGGGGCTGCAGTTTGTCTGATTGTACAAGGAAAAGGAAAGAGAGAACGAAAATACTATAACTGTGGGAAATCAGGGCATCTTCATTTTCAATGTAAGGCACGAAATAGGAATCAATCCGGAAACGGTCTAGATCAACAGCCAGTTAATCAGTGTAGTACTAAATGGTGTGTGCACTGTAATAAACCAACTCACATCACACAGGAGTGTAAAAGGATGGGAAACGGCAAGACGAGCTGTCCTGGGTTCAGCAGTAGTAGTCATGTTTTTCCTTTGTGGTAGCTGGTGCAGTGCTGTGTTTTGACTTCCAGCCTGGGAACAGTGTTGGTGAAGCCGATGTTTTCGGTTGTTGCTAAGTGATGTTTACCCTGACCAAGGACTCTGTGAAGCTCATGCTCGGCCAGGGAGGAGGGGAAGCTGTGAGGAAGCAGAGATGGGGCGCCTGACCCGGGCTAGCCAGGGAGGTATTCCATACCACAGCACGTCATGGCCGGGGTAGGGGGGTAACTGGGAGTTACCCGGAAGGACACGGGCTTCCGGGTGGAACTCGCTTTCTTGGCCGGTGGTATCGTATTCTCTTCCCTTGTTATTTTCCCTTATCATTGTTGTAGTTGATAGTAGCGGTGGTGATTTGTGTTGTACATTGGTTGCTGGACTGTTCTTGTCTCAACCTGTAGGAGTTGCACTCTTTTGATCCTCCTCCCCGTTCCTCCGGGAGTGGGGAAGGGGAGAGCCTCGGTGGGGGGGGGACACGGACCTCGATTGTTGTCAGCTCGGCACCACTCACTGGGAGTGAGTGAACAAGTTACCTGACTGGGTTTAAACCACGACACGAGCGCTTACCCTTGCGCTCCGACACAAATGAAGGGTGCCTGGACCACATTGCCTCAGCAACCATCGTCAGTGCAGGAGTGGACGTGGCAACCACAGTAACTGTTACGTTGAGTGACTCTCAAGTGCATTTGATAGAGTCACAATTATGGGGACTGCTGGGGCATGGACTTAGTGCCTTATTAATTGGGCGATCCTCTGTCTCCCGTCAGGGTATCTTTGTAGTCCCAGGATTAATTGATGCGGATTTCCAAGGTAATATTAAAATAATGGTTTATACACTAACACCACTGATTTCAATACCAGCAGGGGAAAAAATAGTTCAGCTAATGCCATTTGAAGCAAAGATACCCAGGAGGGGGACACAGGACAGAGGCCACGGAAACCTTGGATCAACAGGGCAACCAAATGTTTTATTTGCTATGAATATTACCAAAGGGAAACCAACCGAGGTTGTAATATTATCACATAAAAATGGGCAGACTATTAAGATCACAGCGATTTTAGATACCAGAGCAGATGTTACCGTTGTTCCAATGCATCTTTGGCCTCCCTCTTGGCCATTGGTACAGACTCCTACTGGAGTCATGGGAGTGGGAGGCTGTCAACAGACTTTTATTAGTCAAGAGGTAATCAATTGTTCTTTTGCAGATGGAGCCCTTGCCACTGTCAAACCTTATGTGCTGCACCTTCCTGTAGCACTGATAGGAAGAGATATCTTGAGTCAGCTCCATACAAAATTGATTACTTCACCTTTTTAGGGGCGGTCACTGAAGAGCAGCCACCTATACTGAGATTAACTTGGCTGACAGAAAAACCAGTTTGGGTAGATCAGTGGCCGCTTAAACTAGAAAGGCTGCAAAAATTAGAAGAATTAGTACAGCAACAGCTTCAGGCAGGACATGTCGTGCCGTCTACAAGCCCATGGAACACTCCAATTTTCACTACCCCAAAGAAGTCAGGAAAATGGAGATTATTACACGGCCTCTGAGCCATAAATGCTGTCATGCAGGAAATGGGAGCATTGCAGCCAGGGCTACCATCACCTGCGATGCTCCCTGAGAATTGGGAATTGTTAATTATTGACTTGAAGGATTGTTTTTTCACAATCCGTCTGCACCCAGAGGATTGTGAAAAATTTGCATTCACAGTACCCAGCGTGAACAAGCAAGCTCCTGCAAAATGATATCACTGGACAGTGTTACCCCAAGGGATGAAAAATTCCCCTACCATTTGTCAGATATATGGTGCATGGGCATTGGAGCTGGTGAGACAAAGATATTGAGAGTTGATCATTTATCATTATATGGATGATATCTTAATAGCAGGAAAGAGTATTCCTGGTGACTTATTGGATGACCTGCAAGCCACCTTATCTGTCAAGGGGTTATATATTGCCCCAGAAAAGATCCAACGAGTTGCCCCATGGAACTCTTTGGGTTGGGTCATTTCTGGTAGAAGTATTTGACCCCAAAAGGTAACAATCTCTTCCAAGATCAAAACGCTCACTGATGTGCAGAAACTCATGGGAGATATTCAATGGGTTTGGCATGTCTGTGGTATCACAAATGATGATCTTGCACCATTGATGCCTCTATTAGGCCAAGAACACAAGGCAGAAGCCAAGCCACAGCTAACCAGTGAGCAAAGTCAGGCATTGGGTTGCATATCCCAAAAAATTGCTGCTGGTTATGCCCCCAGGTGTTTAGCAGATCAGCCAGTCACCTTGATGATCATAAATTCTGGAGGGGACAGACAGCACCCTTTGGCTTTAGTAGTTCAATGTCAAGCTGAATCATTGCGAATCCTTGAGTGGATCTTTTTGTCATATCAGCCTCACAAGACAGTAACTACCAGACCAGAGTTATTTGCCCGATTAATCGTGAAAGGGAGAAATAGAGTGATCGATATCTCAGGTCATGACCCCTGTGAAATAATTTTACCTGTTGTCTCTAGTTATTTGGAGTGGCTTGAACATTTTTCCACAGAATATCAAATTGCTATGACAGATTTTTCAGGAAAGGTGACCAATGTCTTCCCTAAAGCAAAAATCTTGCCGCTATTATCAGGACAACACTGGGAGGAATGTCCTAAAAGGTCTGAGCGACCTGTACACGGTTGCACTGTTTTTACTGATGCAATCAAGAAGTCTAAAACTGCTATTGCAACCTGGCATACTAACAGTGGCTGGAAAAAACAATTCATTGAAGGACAACCTGGCGATTCCCTTCAGACTTTGGAACTGAAGTCTGTGGCCTGGGTCTTTTTAAACTGGCAAACAGAACCTCTTAATGTTGTATCAGATTCTCTTTATGTTGTGGGAGTTGTTCAACGCCTTGAGAGGTCAATGATTAAGACATTGAACAATTCTATTTTACAAAAAACCTTGCTACAATTGTTACAGGTCATTAATCAATGAACCGAGTCGTATTTCATCACACACATCCGTAGTCACCAGAGTTGTGGTGGTCTCAGCGTAGGAAATAACCATGCCGACAACCTTGTCACTGCTCCTGTACGGACAGGGCCCACACCTAATTTATTTGAACAAGCACGTTTTTCCCATGATTTTTTCCATCAATCTGCAAAAATGCTTGTTCGACAATTAGGCATTTCTGTAACAGGTGCACAGGGCATAGTCCAGTCTTGTCCAGCTTGTCAGCGTAGTGGTCTCGGTGTAGGCCTAGGGGTAAACCCTCGAGGCCTTATGGCCCTTCAGTTATGGCAAATGGATGTTACACATGTCCCTGAATTTGGCAGACTCAAATATGTCCATGTCTCTATTGATACCTTTTCACTAGCGCTTTGGGCTACTGTACAAACTGGTGAAACGGCTCGTCACGTCATTCGTCACATGCACTCTGCTGTTGCAGCCTTAGGGGTCCCTCTTCAAATTAAAACAGATAACGGGCCTGCATATGACCCCCGTAAGTTTCAGACCTTTTGTACTGGGGTATTTGGCATGTCACAGGAATCCCTCACTCTCCAACTGGTCAGGCTATCGTGAAGCATGCTCATGCAACTCTTAAGGAGCTTTTGCAAAAACAAAAAGGGGGAGCACCCCTCCCACCAGCTGAACGAATTGCAAAAGCTGTCTATGTCTTAAATTTTTTGCGGTTGACAGGAGATAGGACAGAGCCACCTATCGTGATACATAGCAATGCCTTAGCAGCAGGATGTGTTAAGGTGAATGGTGCTCGGGTGGTTTATAGAGATCTGCGGACAGGGGAAGGGAAGGGCCCAGTTTAGGTCATAATGACTGGAAGGGGCTATGTTTGTGTTTCCACAGATTCCGGACCACTATGGGTACCCAGCCGATGGGTCAAGCCAGGTCGGCGAGGCTGCTCATTTTAATTGCCTGGGTGAGTGCTGTAGCAAAAGGTCTGGAAGACCCACTCTTAAGCATGGCATTGCCTCGAGACAACATATGGGTAACATGGGCGAACAGAACCAACACTTCTAGTTTTTGTGTGTCTTTAACAGCCGTGTCTGACCCATTCCGCACTTGTTTAATTGGTATACCCTCTTTGGAGCCAGAAAGATTTGTGGGATATATAAGTAACATTTCGTTAGCTAACCGAACCATATTGCAACAGGAAGGAGACAAGGCTAGTGTGTCTGATAACTGGTGTAATGGAAATCAGACGGCCTGCCAACAGCCCCAGGCCAACAAACAGATTTGGTGTGGAGGTTGTATCAATGGTAATATCGCAAACCGGACACTAGCTTGGATGTCCGTTATTTTGATTCAGCATTTGAATAAAGCTTTACCGTGGGATCCACAGGAAGTGCAGCTGGCAGGATCCATAAACCGAACTAAAGATGGATTGTGCTTTGGCTTTAGCGCTAATACAATTGATGCCCCAGTTAAAGCAAGGTGTGTAAGTTCTCGTATCGGCATACTGTGTTATCCACTTGATGTGTGGACAAATGTGTCTGGATCAGGCATTTATGGGATACGGGATGCTTCTGAGGCCTGAACTTGGTGTGGGGGAGCTGTAGGTCTAGAGGAGTTTGGCCGGTATGAACTTTTTCCAAGCATGTCGTTAGCTTTGCCTAAGGGAGTTTTTTTTGATATGTGGGGATCGAGCCTGGCAAGGTATCCCAAAACATCCCCTTGGTGGACCATGTTATCTGGGACACCTTAGTCTTGTAGCTCCATCGGTATCTCTGTTAAACAAAACTACTTTGGTTCGATCTCGTAGATTTCTCAGTAAGCTGGAGAGCACCTGTAAGGACTCTGTAAAGCTTTTGGGCGGAGTCGAAAATCTCTTAACAAGTATTTTTTGTCCCGGGTGTGCAGCAACTATTGCTAATGCTAATATGCAAAAGCTTGCTTGTTGGGTTGTGAAACAAGCCAATCTAACATCCGCAGTTTTAAGAGACCTCATGAATGATATAGATAGTAGTCGTAAGGCTATTTTGCAGAATTGCACGGCTATTGATTTTCTGTTATTAGCTCATGGGCATGGATGTAATGATTTTGAAGGCATGTGTTGTTTTAATCTAACCGATCATTGACGATCTATTCAGAAGCGGTTGCAGCAAATGCAAGAACATGTAACTGCAATTAAAGTGGAACAAGGTTTAGACGATTGGCTAGCTTAGTTGGGATTTAGCAGCTGGCTGCGACCTTTACTGTATAGCTTAGCACGTTGTTGGTGTTCCTACTTATTGGTTGTGGAATTTTTCATGTGGGAAGGCTTTGTGTATGAGGTTCATTCCGAAGGCTTGGTTTGTTCAACGATCACACATTGAATTGGGCCTCGGCACCGAATATGAAGAGATCACTGCACTATATGAAGATATTGACTAACGCGCCCGCCTCAAAACAAAAAGGGGGAATCGTTGTATGGATTCAGTTAGCATGAGTCGGGCTTCTCAGTTAGCATAAGTAGAGCTTCAGTTAGCATAAGCAGAGCTTCAGGTAGCATAAGTAGAGCTTTTCTATAAGCGGAAAAATACTAGGCCAGAGGGGAGGTTAGCCAGAGATAGCAGTGGGGGAAATGAAATTGCAACGTTAGCGATGGAATTGCAACGTTAGCAATGTTAAGAACAGATGTTAAGACAAAAACCAGGATGTAAAACTGCAGTGTATGGATGTTGAGGTTAGTGCTAAACATAGGTAACTGTTGTAATTTGTATTAAGCAACTTTGTGTAAAACCCAATCAGAAGCTTGTTGGCAAGGCATGTTAACCAATCAGAGTGTAATCAATGTGTGGATTTGTGTATAAAAGATCATATCTGATGCTCAATAAATGGCAATTGCTTGATCACATTGATCGTCTCCGCATTGTCCACTACTCCCGCGTCGACAACTCCCCCCCTTTCCTCCCTCTTTCTTTAATTCCCCCTACTCCTGGAGGGACGGAGAGGAGAACCAAAAAGAATGCAACTCCCACGGGTTGAGATAAGAACAGTTTAGTAACTAAGGTATAACACAAACCACAACTGCTACCACCAATAATAATAATGATAACGGGAATAATAAGGGAATACAGCATCTCAGCACAAGCCAACTGATAACTCGCCCTCCCTCCCCAGCCTGACCAAGCTCCAACCAATACCTCCTCCAACCCTGCAGTCAACCAGCCCTTCCGGCTAACTCCCAGTTACATCCTGGGCATGACGTGCTGTGGTATGGAATACCTCTTTGGTCAGTTTGGGTCAGGTGTCCTGTCTCTGCTTCCTCCCGGCTTCCCCTCCTCCCTGGCAGAACATGAGGCTCACAAAGTCCTTGGCCAAACCAAAACATCATTGTTATCAGCTCTGTTCCCAGGCCAAAAGTCAAAACACAGCACTGCACCAGCTACCAAGAAGGAGAAAAATGACTGCTACTGCTGAACCCAGGGCAGGGTGGTAAGCAGTTGTATTCTCTTCCCTTGTTATTTCCATTATCATTATTATTATTGGTGGTAGCAGTAGTGGTTTGTGTTATACCTTAGTTACTGGACTGTTCTTATCTCAATCTGTGGGAGTTACATTCTTTCAATTCTCCTCCCCATCCCTCCGGGAGCAGGGGGAAGAAGGGGGGGAGTCAGAGATCGGATGCGTGGTTCTGGGTTGCTGGCTGGGCTTATACCATGTCAGGAAAGATGTAAAAAGAGGTGGGACAGTTGGCATGTACGTGTTAGATATGCTATAAACCTTGGAGTACCCAAGCAATGGGGAAACAAGGAGGGAACCTGCAGATGGGATAGGAAGTATAAATCATAGTTCTGCTTTTGCTGAGTGTGCTTACTTGCTAAGACACCCATTTTTGCAAAAAAAGTTAATAAATAGGTGCTTCACTACTGTGTCAAACCGAGGCCTGCCTGAACCTAATGTTTAGACACACACCCCCCCCCCCCCAGATTGCCCGGATTGCCTTCCTTAACCCACACCACGGGGTCTATGTCTTTTTCATTTTTTTCCCTTAACATGTTCAATGTAATTGTTATGCTTTCAGTGTGGGTTCTAATTTCTAATCCTAGTTGAATAATCAAATCTCTGATTAATAAATTACTCCCTGCCTCAGGTATATACAATGGTTTTCTTTGGATGATTTTATCCTTAAACCTTAACATCGTAGGCTTGAAAACAGAGAGCGAAAACCCTTACCCTTTCATCCCTCAAACTGATATCTGTTTGTCAGACAATTTTACTCCTAAGGGAATATAATTTAGAGAGGTCCTAGCTGTTCCTGTATCTACTAAAAAAAAAACACATCTTCTTCTTGAGGTCCCACCTTTAGATTTATCAAGGGCTCTGGGTCAGACCAATAATTAAGAGACCCCCTGACATTCCTATTCCTGACTAGCAAAGTTCATCAATGGAATCACTTTTTCTTCTTTCTTCAACTCAGGGTACTCTCTCCTAAAATGTCCTGGTTTCCCACAATTGTAACATACAGTTGAAGGGCAATTACCAGACAATCCTTGCCATTGTCCTCTCCCCTGACTAGTGAGTCCTCCTCTTATTCCTCGGCCTCCTCTTCTTTGAACTTGACCCCAGTCAGCCCTCTTTTGTTGCACTATTGGCTCTATCCTTTGTTTCACTGCCTGATATACTGTAGAAACCATTATTTTAACCTTTTGTTTCTGCTTTTCTTCCTCTCGTCTCATATACACCTTCTGAGCTTCCTTTAACAAATCTTCTAATGGCCTTTCACTCCAGTTCTCTATTTTCTGCACTTTCCTCTGAATATCTGTCCAAGCTTTAGTAATAAAATGTATTTTTAACAATCCCGGTGCCACAGGATCATCAGAATTCATTTCTGAATACTTTCTCATTTGTTCCTTTAAACACTGTAAAAATGCAGACAGCTTCACCTTTTGCTTGTTGATTCCCAAATGACTTCACAAAATTCTGACATTTTGAAACAGCTCCTTTGATTCCTATTATTATTAATTCCCTTAGATCTTTCATGGTATTTTGATGCACGGGGTCATTGTTGTTCCAATTAGGATCTGCATCAGGGAATTTCTGTTCCACCAGCATGACCCCTGCTCCAGGCAGATTTCTCCTTTCCCACTCATGCATAGAAGCTCACCTAACCATTCCCCTTTCTTCTCCACTGAACAATATATTTGTAATAAACATAATTTCTGTCCATGTAAAAGAATTAGGCCCCAGAAATAGAACAAATTGTTCAGCTAATTCCACCAGATCTTCAATTAAAGATTTCATTTCCTTTTTAAAATTCCTTACTTCACTGCAAGGGGAGCACTGACATACCCTATTTGTCCCTGACCCATAGGGACCTCCCAGAGGGGAAACATCCCTTCCACCGACCCCCCTTGTCCTCTTCAGAGGGTCACAGGGAAATTTTCCAAATTCCTCTTACATTGTTCTATCTCCCATCTTAATCCGGGATAAATTACCTGGGGGGAAGGGGCACTTGCCTCCTCACCCTGTGGATCCTGATTCCCTACTGGTGCATCAGGGTAATTAGCCCAATGGTCAGGATTCTGTGGCAGAGGTGGGGGAGGATCCACCAGGGGAGCTGATGGAGGTGGGTTATGGGGGGAGGTAGGCACTTCAAGGGGTCCCAAGTTTGGGACTCCTTCTCTTTGTTTTTTCCCTGCTCTACCTTCAAGGCAAAAAGATGTTCTACTCTAGATAATTGTTCTAAACATGCCCCCAAAGCAAGATCCCAACATGCTGCATAATCAGATTCTTCTTGTGAAAAAGGTGTTTTGTGGTTTACATTTAAATTTAACTCCTGACACAGCTAATCTTCATCTGATACATATTTTGGCCAGAACACTTTTTGCCCTAATATAGATAGGTTCCTTTATCCAAACAAAACCACAATAATTTATCATACTTTTCTTCTCCTTTTTCTTAGTCCATGACATACTTTCCCAAGCTTTTAATATCCTCCCTAAAGGACTGTCTGGAGGGATGTCTTCAAGAGATTTCCCTTTTTCTCCTTTAATTTCCCGAGGCCTAGAATTCCAATTTCCCATTCTGAGCTACCCAAGGCCGTCTGACCACTCAGTCCCACTGCTTTTCTCTTCATCCTTCTCCGTCCGTTTCACTTGCAGGATAACGAAAATGCAGATCCAGACTCTGCGCTCTCTTCTTACTTATTTACATACATGCACCTGGCCTTTTGTCAGAATGTCCTGTCCAACAAGGTAATACTTTTAGACAGTCTATTTTTCTTACCTTGGTCTGTGCACAGAGTTACCTGGTCGCAGCAGTTGTGCCTACCAACGTTTCTATTCTCTCCTTTCAGTGGTTCACCTGGTCTAACCTTAAAAATGAGTCTCGAGATCGCTGGAACCCCCATCAATGATACACAGGGCTGTTTAAATCAATGAGACACATCTCCCCCACCCTTCGGTGTTGTGATATCTTGCCATAATGCAAGAGCCCAGATGGGTTTACCTCTGCATTGCCAGTTGCTCTGTTTCCATTGCTGCAGCCACCCCCACAGGGCATTTGTCACCATCCATGAGTCAGTCTGGAGCTAAACTACTGGCTATTTTTCTCGTTCAGCAATGTCCAAGGTCAGCTGGACGGCTTTCACATCTGCAAACTGACTCGACTCACCCTCTCCTGTGATCCTGCTGGTAAAACCATAGGGTGGCCCATGGTATGTAACTCCTGTATTTTCTCTCTCAGGAAATAGGGTGCCTTCTGTTAATAGCTGAGATGCGGGTTGGTGCACATGGGGAGCAGGATAGATTGTCCTTCAATTGTTTGACCTCCTGGGACAGCTTTTTCCACAGCTGAAATGTTGGAGGTGTTGAAATTGTCTTCGAACTCTCGGAGTTGATGACTTCATCCGCTGTTGGTGCTACTGCTTCCCTCCATCTCATCATTGCTAATGAGCTGGCATATGATGATGGTGCACTCTGTGTAAACTTCTGCCACATGGGTTGTGCACATTCAACTTCATCTGGATCTACAGGTGTATTCCTAGCATCCAGCCTACAATAGATAATTGTAGAATGGTTAATTCCCTCAGGTACTGAAGGCCTTTCTCTATCATGGTCCTCTTGCTTGGGCAACATATAACATCGTCCTTGTAGGGATACCTTTCCTTCACAACTGCCAAGAGAAGCCTCCAGAGGCTGAGGGCTCATTTCTCTTTTTCAATCACTTTGTCAACTCCCCCTTCCCTAGCAAGTGATCCCAGCTGCTTGGCTTCCCTAACTTATACTTCATGACTATCGGCCCCACTGTCCCAGCATTGGAGCAACCAGGTGCACTGTCCCAGCATTGGAGCAACCAGGTGATGATGTGCTCCCCCGAAGATGGCTGAAATGTTTTTGCATATTCCACAACTCAATCAATGTCAGGGATCAAGAAGTTTCCTCTTCCTCTGATTCCTGTAGTAACTTGTCTCGTTCAGATGTCACCCCCTCTAGTTTGTGTGCTGAATCTTCATCTTCCTTCACCAGTTGTGTTTCATGCGTTTCGTTTGCTTTTCCTCTTGCTTATAGGGACAACTGATACTGCCATGGATTGATCCTTTGGTTCAGCTGCAATGCCTTCACTGGTACTGGATTGTCTTCAGTGTCTGTCCCTGGATCTGAAGTGGCTGCAGTGTTTTTTTTCGGGGTTTGAGTAGCTGCTGTGTTTTGGGGTTGAGTAGCTGCATGGTCTGTTGTTTTGCCATCAGATACAGAACTGGGGGAAGTTACCCAGAAGGGCTAGATCACTGCCGGGGTCGGGCTGGGTATTGGTGGGTCGGTGGTGAGCGGTTGAAGTCTCTTGACTAGTTATTTCCCTTATCGTTATTATTATTGGTGGTAGCAGTAGTGGTTTGTGTTATACCTTAATGACTGGACTACTCTTAATTCATGGGAGTTACATTCTTTTGATTCTCCTCCCCATCCCTCCGGAGGAAGGGGGGTGGGGGGTGGGGTGTTTGTGAGAGAGACCAGGTGGCTGAGTTGCCAACTGGGCTTAAATCACGACAGGCTCCCAGAGTATAGAAGTGATGATCACACTTAGAACACCATCTTAAGAACCCGAATGTACACATGTCCATAGGACCTGATGAAATCCATCTGTGGGTCCTGAAGGAGCTGCAAATAAAGTTGCTAAGCCACTGTTCATCATATTTGAAAAATCATGGCAGTCAGGTGAAGTTCCCAAAGACTGGAAAAAGGGAAATATAATCCCCATTTTCAAGAAGGGGAAAATGGATAACCCAGGAAATTACAGACCAGTCAGTCTCACCTCAAAAACTCCTGCCACTGTATTGCCCCACACAATAATGTCATCAATGTATTGCAGGTGTTCTGGAGCTTGCCCCCATTCCAGTGCAGTCTGGATCAGTCCAAGGCAAATGGTAGGGCCGTGTTTCCATCCCTGGGGCAGTAGGTTCCAAGTGTACTGGATGCCCCTCCAAGTAAAAGAGAACTGTGGCCTGCACTCTGCTGCCAAAGGAATTGAGAAAAATGCATTGGCAATATCAATTGTGGCATACCACTTGGCTGCCTTTGACTCTAGTTCATATTGAAGTTCTAGCATGTCCGGTAACACAGCACTCAATGGTGGTGTGACTTCATTCAGGCCACATGAGTTTACTGTTAGTCTCCACTCTCTGTTAGACTTTTGCACTGGCCATATGGGGCTATTGAAGGGTGAGCGGGACCTAATGATCACTCCCTGACTCTCCAGCCTGTGGCTCAGCCTATGAATGGGAACCAGGGAGTCTCGCTTGGTGTGATATTGCCACCGGTGGTCGCCACTGGCACTTGTTGCTCTTCGACCTTCAGCAACCTCACAACAGAAGGATCCTCTGAGAGACCAGACAAGGTGGACAGCTGCTTCATTTCCTCTGTCTCCAAAGAAGCAATAACAAAAGCCTATCGGTACCCTTTTGGGTCTTTGACATACCCTCTCCTGAGTTAGTCTATGCCAAGGATGTATGGAGCCTCTGGACCAGTCACAATGGGGTGCTTTTGCCATTTCCTCCCAGTCAGGCTGAATTCTGCCTCCAGTACAGTCAACTCTTGTGATCCTCCTGTCACTCCAGAAATATAGATGGGTTCCACCCCTTGACAGCTTGATGGCATCATGTACACTGTGCACCGGTATCTACTAGAGCCTTATTCTTCTGCGGGACTGATGTGCCAGGCTATCTGATCCACACAGTCCAGTAAATCTGATTGTCCCCTCCCTCCACCAGGCTGGAGGCAGGGCCCCTCTAATAGTGATCACAACATTGGTCACTTAAGTCTTGTAGACAGGGATTAGTCTTCTTTATCACAAGAGCTATAGTAAAATCAGCTCTTCCATTCCATCTGGGAACCTGCTCACTACAGACTGAAGCCACAGCTTTCATGGGTTGATCATCCTTGACCTTTGTTTTCTTCTTCAATTCACACACCTGTTCCTCCAGAGCTGAGGTAGGATTTCCATGCCACTTTGTCATGTTGTCCTGGGTTCAGCAGTAGCAGTCATTTTTCTCCTTCTTGGTAGCTGGTGCAGTGCAGTGTTTTGACTTTCAGCCTGGGAACAGAGCTGATAGTGATGTTTTGGTTTGGCCAAGGACTTTGTGAGCCTCATGCTCTGCCAGGGAGGAGGGGAAGCCGGGAGGAAGCAGAGACAGGACAACTGACCCAAACTGACCAAAGAGGTATTCCATACCACAGCACGTCATGCCCAGGAGGGAACTGGGAGTTAGCCGGAAGGGCGGGGAGACTGCTTTTACTTGGAGGAGGTATCGGTTGGAGCTTGGTCGGGCTTGGGGGGCGAGTTATCGGTCAGCTGGTGCTGAGGTTTTGTATTCTCTTCCCTTGTTATTTCCTTTATCATTATTATCATTGGTGGTAGCAGTAGTGATCTGTGTTATACCTTAGTTACTAAACTGTTCTTATCTCAACCTGTGGGAGTTGCATTCTTTTCGATTCTCCTCCCTGTCCCTCTGGGAGTAGGGGGAGGGAAAGAAGGGGGGGAGTGAGTGAACGAGTTACCTGACCGTGTTTAAACCACGACAGAAACCTTTAGAATTAGTTGTAAGTAATGTTAAGTTTGATGGCTTTGTAACAGTAGCAATGGAAAATTTCTGAGGTGCATGATACATAGAGAAAAAAGATATAGAGTACAGCTACAGAACACACTGAGAATTCTCACAAGATAAATCGTTATAGTTGTGACATAGTTTAAGAAAAACAGTCTAGAAGAACAGGACACAGGGATAAGGAGTATCTGGGAACAGCAGGTGTCCAGGATGGGCTACAGTTAAACTAACTGATAAGTAGGAGGATAGGAGGATTATTATGTCTCTGGTGCTAACAAACCAATTAAACTGGAATGAGCATCTACTGCGCATGCTTCAGAGGCTGCCAGAAGTGATGAAGATTGTTGGAAGAAGTAAATGACCCTCAGCTTGTTGCTGGGGACTCCATACAGCTGCCTTCCATCTCCGATGCTGCCAAAGCACTGGAGGGGCCCAGTGGACTAGATACTTGCCCATACTGTCCCCCACACCCTGCCACTCATGACTGTCCAGCCTTGGGGAAAATCTCTTTGTCCCCCTGCATTGTCGTCTAACCTCAGACAAGACCCAAACCTGACTCTGCTTAACTTTTGAGATCAGACAAAATGGTTGTGGGTAAAACACACTCTGTATGTGTGCCAACATGCTGATCCCCATCACAATCAGCAGGCAGGTCCCAAGGATACCCAAAGGCCATTCAAAACCTCCAGAACTCTCAAACGATGCTGCTGTACTTGTCACTGGGGCTGGTGTAGCTGCTGTGCTTGCCGGCTCTCCTACCACCAGCTTCTCTTTTCCTGAGTCCAGATCTTCCTCCTCTGCCTTGCTGGGAAATGCTGCGTGGTCTCCTGCATCCTCCTGGGGCTCGGCGGGTGGCTGCCGGGGCATGCTCTCGGCCGTCGCGGAGCTAGGCTCCTCCGCGGGGCTCGGCTCGGCCGCGGGCCTCGGCTCGGCCGCGGGGCTCGGCTCCTCCGCGGGGCTCGGCTCCTCCGCCGCCTTCTCCATCTGCTCGGCAGCCGCTTCCTTCTGCTCCTCGATCGCCCCGACCTCCTCCACCGGCAGCCGTCCCCTCGCGGCCTCCGGCCCTGCTCCCGCCGCCGCTTGGTCCCCGGGGCCGCTCTCCTGAGCCGCTTCGGCTGCCGCCATCTCCCGGGGCCGCTCCCCCTCAGCTCCCCGCAGCCTCACAAAGATGGAGAGTAGGGCGAGGGCCAGGACGGTGAAGAGCAGCCGGACGGCCAGGTACAAGTCCACGGCCACGTCCGTCCCGCCCTGCTGATGGAGCCCGCCCGTATTACAAGCCATTGCCATAAAGCGCAGTGAGACAAGAACCTTAGCCCAGGCCCCACACTTGATAAACACTAACACAGCAAATACCGGCTCTAAGTAAGTTACAACATTCTGAAACTGTGAGATCAACAAGAACAACTCTGAGAGCCAATAAATTGGCATTGTGACGAGTGACTATTAATCCAGTCAGATTTGTTCTTATCTCAACCCTTCGAGCCCCACGTTGGGCGCCAAAAAGAACTGTGGTGGTTTAAACCCAGTCAGGTAACTCGTTCACTCACTCCCCCCCTTCTTTCCCTCCCCCTACTCCCAGAGGGACAGAGAGGAGAATCGAAAAGAATGCAACTCCCACGGGTTGAGATAAGAACAGTTTAGTAACTAAGGTATAACACAGATCACTACTGCTACCACCAATGATAATAATGATAAAGGAAATAACAAGGGAAGAGAATACAACACCTCAGCACCAGCTGACCGATAACTCGCCCCCCAAGCCCGACCAAGCTCCAACCGATACCTCCTCCAAGTAAAAGCAGTCTCCCCGCCCTTCCGGCTAACTCCCAGTTCCCTCCTGGGCATGACGTGCTGTGGTATGGAATACCTCTTTGGTCAGTTTGGGTCAGTTGTCCTGTCTCTGCTTCCTCCCGGCTTCCCCTCCTCCCTGGCAGAGCATGAGGCTCACAAAGTCCTTGGCCAAACCAAAACATCGCTATCAGCTCTGTTCCCAGGCTGAAAGTCAAAACACTGCACTGCGCCAGCTACCAAGAAGGAGAAAAATGACTGCTACTGCTGAACCCAGGACAGTTTCTATATTCCATTTTGTGATTTTGTGCCCCCTTGTCTCAAATTAACCCCTTTTTCTGTCCTTTTGCAAATTCTTTTGCAACATTTTGTATATTACCATTACCATCAAAATTCTTTTTGAAAGAATTTCCCGTATCTACTTGGTGCCTAATTTCATTCCTTTTCCAATCATAGACCATTTACAACACCAGAGGGAACATTGTATCATACCAGAAGTAATCAATATTAAAATAATTAACATCAGTATTCCTACAACAAGTTGCCTCAACCAGGAGAGATTATGTAGCCATGAAGTTAACTTTTTCCATATTTCTTCAAACCCCAGGAGGTGTCACCCATGGCCATTTCATGAAATACCTTAGTTTGTTTCCAAATTTCCTCCAGATCTGTTTCGAGTCTGCCACTTTGGTCTATATAGGAACAACAGCTTTCATTGATTATGGAATAAACCCCTTCTTGTGATGCCAATAACATGTCTAGAGCCATTCAGTTTTGTAATACCACTTTAGACAGGCTGGTTATCTCTTGTTGTTCTGCCTGAATTATATCAATGCTTTTACTTTTCATTTCCTCTATGGTTGCTGAGATATTTACAATTGGCTTCTCTAATTCACTTTCTTACCTGTGAAGTGGTGGTAATGGCATATCCTGCCTTTCGTTTAACATTTTTCATGAAGCAACTACCATCAGTAAACCAAGAATCAGCATCTTCCAGAGGTTTTTCTTTCAAGTCTGGTCGGCTTGAAGATACTGTCTCTATGGTGGTCAAGCAGTCGTGTGTTAGTGGTTCTGTCAATCATTCCTGCTAAAAGGATGCTGGATTCACAACATTAGTGACCACAATTTCTACATCATCCTGTTCTACAATGGTGGCCTGGTATTTTAAAAAACGTGAAAGAGATAACCAGTGGGTTCCTTTCTGTTCCAGGACAGCTGATACCACATGGGACACTATCACAGCAATCTTTTCTCCCAGGGTGAATTTGCGGGCCTCTTTGATATTCATGACAACTGCTGCCATAGCTCTTAGGCATCCGTGCCATCCTTTTCTCGCTTCATTCGGCTGTTTTGAAAAATATGCCACTGACCTTTTGTATGGTCCTAGTTTCTGAGCAAGGACCCCCAAAGCTATTCCTTGTTTTTCATAGGAATATAGCCAAAAAGGTTTAGTCACATCCAGAAGCCCCAGGACTGGAACTCTCATTAACCCTATCGTTAAATTTCTAAAAGCCTCCTCTGCTTTATCAGTCCAGTCCAAAGATGGAGGGTTTTCCTTCAACAGTTCATATAGTGGTCTTACCAGAACACAATAATCATGGATCCAAAGTCTGCACCATCCTGTCATTCCCAGGAATGTCCGGAGATCCTTGACGGTCGATGGTCATGGAGTCTGGCAAATGGCTTCTTTTCTGGCAGTTCCGAGTTCTCTCTGTCCTCCTGTTATTCCATATCCTAGGTAGGAAACTCAGGTTTGGATTAGTTGGGCCTTTTGTCTGGATACCCGATAACCATTCAGTCCCATAAATTCAATAATCCTACCATTCACTGGACACATTCTTCCTTTGTTTCTGTAGCATTTAACAGGTCATCCACATATTGAAACAGAGTCTGAGCAGGTGGCTTCCATGAATCTAATTCTCATGCTAACTGATTTCCAAAAATTGCTGGACTGTTTTTAAACCCCTGTGGTAATACTGTCCAAGTTAATTGAATTTTTCTTCCTGTGTCAGAATTTTCCCATTCGAAAGCAAATAATTTTGGCTTTCTTTGGCCAATGGTAAGTAAAAGAAAGTGTCCTTTAAATCCAGGATGGCAAACCATTTCTGATTATTATTCAATTTAGTCAATAAATCATATGAATTAGCTACTACTGGACAAATATCCTCTGCAATTTTGTTGATTACCCTGAGATCGTGAACCAATCTGCAACTTTTCCATCATATTTCTTTACTGTCCAGATACGAGTATTATTTTCCAATTCACATTCAAGTAATAATCTATATTTTAAAATTTGTCAATGATTTTTTGATTCCCTTTGATCTTTTAATTTTAAGGGATACTGTTTTATTCTAATTGGGCAGGCCCCCTTTTTTATTTCCACTTTAACAGGCAAAGTATTTTTTTCCTTACCTGTAACTTCAGATGCCCATACTCCCACATATACCTGATTAAGGATTTCTTCTATTTCAGGGAGGTCTTCCTTTTTGCTTTTCTGTTGAATTAAAGATAAACTCAAAACTGCAATTAATTGACTCTTTTTAACTCTAAATTCCATTTTGCCTTCTCGCTCTAATAAAGATTTTAGAGAATTTGTCATGCATAAAAATTTATGCATTCCTATTTGTTTTCCCAGTTTGTACTTTAAAGTTTTCAGACAGAATGCCTCCTTTTTCTTTTTTTTTTTTTTTCCTCTTTTTCTTGGTGGCCAGTAGCTCCCACATCTGTAACGAATTCTTTCCTCTCTGATTTAACACCGAATGAGTTGCTCTTGTATCCACTAAAATTCCACTTTATTTCCTCTAGTCCCTAATTTTAATTTAATCAGTGGATCTGCTAGGGTAGATTCCCCAGGTGTCTGTCAGTCTGGTTCCAATTCAGTCACCGGAGCCACCCCATGGCGCTGCCTCTCCCCGGGCAGTCTCACTTCCAACGTCCAAACTCCCCATAGCACGCACACAGATTCGGTTCCACAGAAGAGTCCACTCCCCCACCTCCACCCGTCGTCCAAACTCCCATGCTCAAACACAGGAGCTGCTCGAGCTCCCCCCCTTTCCCCCTTGGTTTTCCCCCCCCTTTTTTTTTTTCTCACAGCTGCTCAGCCTGCTCTGCAGGGCCTGCAGATGCCTGCCTCTGCATCAGCACTTCTGGTTTAACCCCTTCTTAACTTTGAATGTGAATGTGCCGCTTACTACCAGTGACAGCAATCTCTTCCTCCTTATCAGTATCAGATAGGACAGATGCAGAGGGTGATCCTCTCGGAGGTACCTGTGATATATGATTTTCCAACCAATATCACAGGCTGAACATCTCCAGCTCAACTTTCAGTTTTTCCCTGTCCTTTTCCAAAGACAAAATTATTGAATCTGGCGGAGCTATATTAATTTTGCATTCAGTCTGTCACTCTGTGTGATTTCTTAAAGTGAAAAACATATCTGCATACATTACTTCATCCCATTTTCCTTGCCCCCTCAAAACAGCATTAATTGTAACAATGTATTATAGTTCAGAGTTCCATCTTTAGGCCATTTTTCCTGATCTTCCAAAGTATACAAAGGCCACCATCAGTTACAATATTTTACCAATGTTTTCTTATTTACCGAGCCCCCAGGAGACCCTCCAAGTTCTTTCCAGTGTGCCAAAATGCACCCAAAGGACTCTTTTTCAACATCTCTTCACTCTGCTGATTTTCCATTATCAATCTCACATTCACACACACACACACACACAAATGGGATCCCACAGACACACTCCACACAGTTACAACACTTGAGACAGAGACTAAAATTGAACCAAACAAACATCAGTTAATAACACAGTTATAACATCCTGTCACCAGTACCGAAATCACAAGACCAAAATCATTACTGTAAAAAGCCACAAAATAAGACGACTACCAGTAGAATCAAAAGCAATACATCCTAACCCCTATGGCTCAGACCATATTGTAACATTAATAGGGGGGTTTGTTTGAACCCTTTATAGTTGACCAGCCTGTCAGTGTCCCAAGAAGGACGAGACCCTTGTGCCCGACCAGCCTGTCTACGTCCCACTGGGGGGCATACTGGACAGCCCACTGTATTGGAGGGTGATTCGACTAACCTATTCAGGGACCCACGCTGACAGCATCACTGAATCAAATCCCTTATGGGCTGTTGACAGCACACTGGACCCAAAACCATTTCCACAAGACACCCCCTGTGTCTTTCAGGACCCAAACCACAAGAAGCCCCCTGCTTAGTTATAACAGTCGGTCACTGACACCAAAATCACAAGACCAAAATCCTTAATGTAACAAGCCACAAAATAAATACCAACAAGATCCAAAACCATTTCCACAAGACACCACCTGTGTCTTTCAGGACCCAAACCACAAGAAGCCCCCTGCTTCTTGTGGGTGTATGCCAGTAAAATCCAAAACCTTTTCTACAAGACACCCCCTGCGTCTTGCAGGACCCAAACCACAAGAAGCCCCGTGCTTCTTGTGGGTGTATACCAAACGGACGCTAGCAGCTGGGTATACGCCTTCACCTACGAGATTTCCTATCTCAATTTACGGAAGGCTTCCAAACCATGCGTACACTTACCAAACCAATTTACCAAACTGAGATGCCCCCTGCACCTTACAAACTATATAAAAGAAAAAAATACCTTTTATGAGATGGTCCTTGTCTGCTCCCACAGCAATCCGAATGAGTCGAGGGGTCCCTCCTGGAAAAATTCCCGAGGGCCCTAGGGAGCCCTGTCCTCAGCAGGTACTGCAGCCGAGCAGAGAGGGTCCCATCTGGGGTGCCAAATTGATTCGGAGAAAAGTCCAGGAACAAACTTGCCAACAAAGCTTTCAAGCTGACAAGAAGGTATTCTTTATTGCGGCGCCGGGAGACACGGGGATAGCTCCTCCTAACACGCGTCTCTCAATTGCCACACAAGCCGTCCTTTTATAGCCACTGGGCATACATACATATTCATGAGTCTACGTATGGATTATATCATTTTCCAGAAAGTTCCCCGCATGCATACAGAATTGTGGTGGTGGTCTCTGAGGGTCATTTACTTCTTCCAACAGTCTTCATCACTTCTGGCAGCCTCTGAAGCATGCACAGTAGATGCTCAACCCAGTTTAATTGGTTTGTTAACACCAGAGACATAATAATCCTCCTATCCTCCTACTTATCAGTTAGTTTAACTGTAGCCCATCCTGGACACCTGCGGTTCCCAGATACTCCTTATCCCTGTGTCCTGTTCTTCTAGACTGTTTTTCTTAAACTATGTCACAGCTATAACAATTTATCTTGTGAGAATTCTCAGTGTGTTCTGTAGCTGTACTCTATTTCTTTTTTCTCTATGTATCATGCACCTCAGTAATTTTCCATTGCTACTGTTACAAAGCCATCAAACTTAACATTACTTACAACTAATTCTAAAGGTTTCTATATTCCATTTTGTGATTTTGTGCCCCCTTGGCTCAACCCTGAGACAACTCACCGGTGGGGAGGGGTGAGGAGCAGAAAAGATCTTGAGTGTGTGTAAGCACTGCTCATTGGTAACTAAAACATCCCTGTGTTATCAACACTGTTTTCAGCACAAATCCTAAACATAGCCTCATACTAGCTGCTATGAAGAAAATTAACTTTACGCAGGAGAAAATCAGAAGACAGGGCTGGCCAACTCTGTTGAATTCCAGCTCCAGAACTGATTGGGGAGACAAATACAGCCATAAACTGTGTCACAGTTTGTCTTTTACTTCTTATAGAATCATAGAATAGTTAGGGTTGGAAAGGACCTGAAGATCATCGAGTTCCAACCCCCCTGCCATGGGCAGGGACATCTCACACTAAACCATCTCACCCAAGGCGCTGTCCAACTCGGCCTTGAACACTGCCAGGGATGGAGCATTCATAACCTCCCTGAGCAACCCATTCCAGTGCCTCACCACCCTAACAAGAAAGAATTTCCTCCTTTTACCCAATCTAAACTTCCCCTGTTTAAGTTTGAACCCATTACCCCTTGTCCTGTCACTACAGTCCCTAATGAAGAGTCCCTCCCCAGCATCCCTATAGGCCCCCTTCAGATGCTGGAAGGCTGCTATGAGGTCTCTTCTCCAGGCTGAACAGCCCCAGCTTTCTCAGCCTATCTTCATATGGGAGGTGCTCCAGTCCCCTGATCATCCTGGTGGCTCTCCTCTGGACTTGTTCTAACAGTTCCATGTCCTTTTTATGTTGAGGACACCAGAACTGCACACAATACTCCAGGTGAGGTCTCACAAGAGCAGGATCACCTCCTTCAACCTGCTGGTCATGCACCTTTTGATGCAGCCCAGGATACAGTTGGCTTTCTGGGCTGTGAGCACACACTGCAGCCTCATGTTAAGATTCTCATCAACCAATGCCCCCAAGTCCTTCTCCTTAGGTCTGCTCTGAATCTCTTCTCTAAAAGAAAGAGAGGCAATGGAAAATTAAAAAGTCCTATATTATCCAAGAGAGTATGAGTACTTGGGTGGGTTCATGTTGCACAGGAGTTGAATATGCTAATGCAATTCACATAGAAGGACTACTGACCTCACTGCTGAAATCAGGTGTTTGAGTAGATATCTTCATCAGATGTTCATTAGTAAAATGAGTGCAACCATTTAAAATGCATTTGTTCCAGAGCTGATTGTTAAAGAAGAGTAGGTGGAACAGGATACATGAGCATGATTCATCCCATTCAGAGTGAAATTAGGCAGGTTTGCTTAACCTGAGGATGATATAATTAAAATGTACTAACTTCACTGGACTGGGTCACGCTTGAATGATGCATTGTCATGATCCATTCTGCTGGTTGGCTGTGGGGTGGCTGCCTCCTACTGAGTGATGGTAACAAGCATGTATGAATTACTGTTATCATAAGAAACTGGTTTTGCATGGCAAGGTTTGTTTTTTTGTTTGTTTTTTTTTTTTTTGGGGGGGGTACAGTGGTGGCTTCTGTGAGAACCTGCTAGAAGCTTCCCTTCTTCCCTTATGTCCAATAGAGTCAATGCAAGCTGGCACCAAGATGAACCCACTGCTGGCCAAGGCTGAGCCCATCAGCTACAGTGGTAGTGCCTCTGAGATAGTGTATTTAATAAGGGGGAAAAAACCCTAGGCGGAACAATAGCAGGAGAGAGAGAGGAATGAGAATATGTGAGAGCCTCACCTCTGCAGACTCACAGATCAGAGAAGAAGGAGGGAGAGGAGATGCTCCAGGCACCAGAGCACAGGTTCACCTTCAGCCCATGGTGAAGACCATGGTGAAGCAGGCTGTCCCACTGCAACCCATGGAGGTCCACAGTGGAGCAGATATCCACCTGCAGCCCTTGGAGGACCACACGCTGGAGCAGGTGGATACCATGTGACCCCATGTAGAGCCCACACTGGAGCAGGCTCCTGGCAGAACCTGTGGACCTGTGAAAAGAAAGGGGCCCATGTGGGAGCAGGTTTGCTAGCAGGACTTGTGACCCTGCAGGGGACCTACAGTGGAGCAGTCCATTCCTAAAAGACTACAACCCCATGGAAGGGACCCACACTAGAGCAGTTTGTGAAGAACTGCAGCCCATGGGAAGGAGTCATGTTGGAGAAGTTCATGAAGAACTGTCTCCCATGGAACAGGGTAGGAGTGTGAGAAGAAAGGAGCAGCAGAGATGTGATGAACTGACTGGAACCCCCATTCACCATCCTGTGTGCTGCTTGGAGGGGAGGAGGTAGAGAATATCATGAGTGGAGGGGTGGGGAGTAGGTGTTTAAGATTTGGTTTTTTTCTCATTATCCTACTCTGATTTGATTAGTAATAAATTAAATTAATTTCCCTGAATAGAGTCTGTTTTGTCTGTGATGGTAATTGGTGAGTGGGTCGACCTACCACAGCAACCCTGGCCATTTGTGGGCAAAATATTTGAGAGTGGCATCAGTTTTGCCAGTGTCTAGTCCCGACTTGTTGCTCATGAGAAGTCTGCATCATACAACCTTGTAGAACTTGCAGTAGAATTAATCTCAGTTTAATAAAAACTCTCATTAGGAGGAAGCTTTTAATTTTTTCCCCTTAAGTAAGATCACATTTCCTTCCAAGCTCCCAAGCCATGTTTGCATGTGCATTTATCTGACCTATATAATCTTGGATCTTGCTAGTCTTGGTGCTGGTCTCATAGATTTCCAAGATATATTTGTACTAAGTACAATCCTGTTTCAATTTTAGTGTAACTAACTTTCTTCGCAGCAGGATTTTGCCACTGCTTTTAGTTTTCATTGTATTTATGTGGCTGTACAGAGGGCTGATTCTCTCTTGTGCAAATGCTTTATATACTGATTTTTAAAAAATTATCTTGGCCTATGAAACAAAAAAAAGTTAGAGTTATGCACTTCTAGAAAAGTCCTATAACTTGTAGTAGAAAATGGCAAGATTTGTGAAGAATTAACCAGCTTGCAGATTTCCCTAGCAAGATATCACTCTGTATTGATTGATATTTTTCTGGGTTGATAACTTCTACTTGCTAAACTATATTTCTTATAGAGTAATTTCTGTGATTCCTTGTCTGTCATCTTTATATTGTTCTCATCTCCATTAATTCATATAGTAGCTTTCCATAGGGTAGAAACACATTTCTTTTCATACAACTGCATCATTCTCATTTTACTAGGCTACATCTTTCAGTAGGGTAAGTGTCTCAGTCTTAATTTATTCCTTAATGAATTTCCATTGAGAATTGTAAGGGTACTTTAATGCAGAATAAAGTAAAATATAAAATGACAATCCCAGTTCCAAAAAAAATAGGCCAACATTCTCCACTGATGTAAATTGACAGAGGTGTGTTGAACACAAATAATCACACTACAAGAGATTTTTTAATCCAGGAACTAATTCACTAAAAGAGAATGGCGTCCAGCTCCATCTAAATTAAATCATTTATTAGACTACACTGAATATACAATGCAACCATCAGGCACAGTCAACATGGGTTCACAATAGAAATATCTTGTCTAAGTAATTTGATCTCCTTCTACAGTAAGGTCACCTGCCTAGTGGATGAAGGGAAGGTGGTGGATGGAGTTTTTCTGGATTTTAGTATGGCTTTTGATACTGTCCCTCACAGTATCCTTCTGGACAAGTTGTCCAACCATGAGATTTCAGGTACACACTGTGCTGGGTGAAGAATTGGCTGAATGTCAGGGCTCAAAGGGGCTACATCTGGGTGGCACCCGGTCACCAGTACTACTTGTAAAAAGGGAGTCTCCATCTTCTTTGTAGCCACCCTTTAAATACTGGAACATGGTGATAAGGTCTTCCCTGGGACTTCTTTTCTCTAGGCTCTTCTCTCTTGCTCTTCTACTTCCTTTCTGCTTCTTTGAAGACATTAGTGAGCATAGCTCAGTTTTCAAGAAAAATTAAAAGGACCAAACATGTTTTTCTAAATTATGTTATTGCAGCTGGCAAAGAGGAAACTTTGAGCATCACTGATACTGAGACACATGGAAATGAACTAGGTGTCTCCCCAGCTCAAGAAACATATCCACCTTCTCAGGTAATTTACCTTATAATAGTCATAATGCTTTTATCTACAATCAAAACAGAAGGAAACAAAGAAGAAAATAAGAAAACAAGAAAGCAAAAAAGGCTTAGTTCTGTTTCATTTAGCCTCTTACATATATTTCTAGTGTTTGTATAAACTTTATTGCACTTTCAAAGGTATATACCTTTGATAATTAGAAACTGAATATCTTTTTTTATTACTTGAGTTTTTTTTATAGCCAGCATTCCAGTTGCTTTCTCTGTGTTCAAAAATTTAAAAGCTTAAAATTGTCTCTGTGAAGTCTGATGACGCCAACTCCATCAGGTTCTCATTAAAACAAACAAACAAATCCAAGAGTTTATTCATCACTTAAAAGTCTTCTGCATATTCGTTAAATTATAAGCGTATTCCTACTTTCTTCAATTTTATAACACATATGGTTGTTTTTTTCTTCTCTTTTTGCAGGATGAAGGTCTTTGAAATATCTTTAAGATAAGGATTAAATTTTGGTTTTAGCTTGTCTGAGGCTAAGTTAACAAATACTATAATCATTCCAGAGTGTTCTTTACATCCTTCCTGCAGTCTGTAATAATAAGGTGATTTCACTGTCTCAGAGGATCTGGCAGCCCTTCTGCCTTTGTCTCCTAACTAGTCCTCTTTCATTCATTTAAGCTTCCCTTTACAAGGGCCACTCTTGAGTGGTGCTGAGTGAAGTATGCCCTTATCAGACCATCCCCATACATTTACTATATAAAATAGCTAGGGTGCCAAGAGCTTCTATTTCAATACAAGGTGCAGCAGCATCTCCAGTATATATTTATTTGCTTAAATTATACAGTACATCATACATGCTTTTACTGCTGATGTAGAAAGCCAGAAACGAAATATTCACAGAACATTGGTCCATTTTTTTAGTTGGAGCTATAAATAGGAACACAGTGTTCTGTGTGAAATAAATATGCACCACATCAAAAATGAAAAAATGCAAAATCTGTTGTGAGTACAAAATGTTAACACTGTTACATCTTGTTCAGCTAAGCAGACATGACTTATTTTCAAACCTACTACTACTACTACTACTAATAATAATAACTTTAATGGAATAATTAATATAATACTTATATTACTTCTTAATTGTACACTCATAACAGCATAATACAGCACCGTATGAAGAAAGAAATCAGAGAATAGCTACTAAACCAGTACAGACCTGTAAAAATGTGAGTGTAGTAGCTTTCCAATAACTTTCCAAGAACATGTTTTATAGGAAACATCACAGGATAAACTTCTATTCTAATATTATTATAAAGTGGTTTATCCTTTGAGCTGCTAAGCACATAGCATATGTTTTTGTCTTTACAGACTTGAGGCTGTCCAGCAGCCAGGAGAACTGAGGTTCAGAAGAAGATGTCTGAGTTCTGGTGGCCAGACTCAAAACAGCTCAGTCCAAGATTACACACAACTACACTTTCTCAGTAAATACATCATATTTCTTTACCCTCAGATTTTATTAACCCAACTTTTGACTTTTTATCTACCTACTATCTTCTGTACAGTGTCTTGCAGAATTCTCCCTGCTGCCCTTTACAGAAGAAAAGCCTCTAATTTAACAAACTGTATGCCTTCACTTGCCCAGACTCATTATAATGTTGCCAATTTACCATTCTTCAGCAAGGCTTCTTGAGCATCTGGTTTGGAAAGTGTCTCAGTTGTATAAGTTTGTGATCACTCTTATTTGCTCTGATGCTCTCCAAGAGGATGAAGTTAGGCTTCATATAATAATGTAGGGAAATAGTATGGATGTGATTTAATATAGATGTGTTGGAGACTGGTCTTCAATGTTTTATCCCAAGCTGAAAACCCAAATAGCAGAGAAGAGTCAGATAGATACCTTTTTTTCCCACAGCATTACAAGAAAAAGGTAGATAGACTCAGATTAGGAAGGAGGAAAAAAGAAAATGAGTGTCCCAAGGTCCAGGACACAGACGATGTCTCTACAGGACTACTGGGCCTCTATTCAAAGCAAAATAAGGAAGCTAATCCTTTGAAAATGGAAAGTAACTTGGTTATGAGAGCAAGTTTCTTCAAAGCTATTAAACAAAGACTGTTACTGTCTGTTCCCAAAATGGTGCCAATGTCAATAGTGTGAAAATAACTTATGTTTGGAAAGCAAGGTGCTTCACAATGAAAGCTTTTATGTCACTTTTAATTTGTCCCTTGGGGCCTCTTTATAAGTAGACCCAACTGCATTATGTTTTGCAGTAGGGAGGACTATCATTTAATCCTTTTGCTTGGGTGGCTTGGAACTGCCTCCTGATCTCAGTAATAGTTTTGTTTGCAATTCCGCTGACTGGTCACTTAGAGTTTTAGATTAGTTCTTTACTACTCTAACATGAATTAGCTGTGAGTGCTTGTGAATTAGCTTAGTGTGACTTTGTGACCAGACACAATTTCAAGGCTTCATTGTAATGAAATATTCTCCACTTTCTAGGTAAAATGCAGAAAAAGGGATTTTACATTACAAATTATTCCCAAATAACATTGCCATTCTGGGGACCTCTACTCCTTTTCTACCTGGCTGTATGATGTTGACAGTTGTTTTTGCCCCAATAAGAAGTGGGATTGTAGAAGTGGATAAATTGGCTGGAGTAAAGGTGCGGTTGAAAGTGTTTGGGTTAACCATTCAGACAACCCAGAATTGTTTGCTGTGAGTTCCTTTCCTGAGGACACCTCTGACACTTTCCCTTATGAGGTCTGTAAGGGAATTTGGTACTGCATACTTCCAGAAGACATGATTTTTGTGGTTACAATATTGTCTTCTGGAAGTTGAGCTCTGCTGAAAATGTGTCCTTTGTTCCATTTGTTCCATTTGCCTGGAATGCTCTTGATATGTAACCATTTGGCTCTTTCTTGATAAGGATTGTCAAGCTTTCCTGTAACAGTTTCCAATTTATAGACAAGAGAGCTGTGAAAAGGCTGCATGCCTTTCTGCTCTACTCACTGCAGAAGTGAAGTGACTTGCTAAGTTCAACTCATCTACATGACCACCATTATAGAAATTGCAAACAGGTTTGACTTTTATTATAGGAACTTATATAGCTGCAAAGGTGGGGGGGGACTGATCTTGAATGGTGCACAGCTGGGATCCATATCACCTTGAGAGAGACATTTCTGAGAGTCAGTGCTTCCCAGCTATTGGCTGTATACACTCAAAAATAGGAGCTTTTGTCAGGCAGAAGCAATATATTAGCAAGAAGGTAAGCAAAAGACTTGTTCCCATTTCTAAGAGAAAGTCTCTTAGACTGTTGTACACATTATTCCTGAAAGTTTTCCAATTCTTCTGCTTGAACGCAATGCTTTCCTTGAAAGATGATTCCTTTTTCAAGAGGAGTTATCTTGCAGTGGAAGCAAGGAAGTTGATTGTATATGATAAAACAGTTCATCACTGACAAAAAATGGCTATGTACCTCTGAAATACATCTAATTTTGAAAGACATCATTCATTCTAGTCCTAAAGTGACCTACATTCCACATCAACTTTGTAGAGTTAATTACATTTAGAAGAGTGACCTGCATGTTAAAGCTTCTTATATCAATAGTTTGCTTTTCATTCAGAATCTTTATTAAGTTATGTTTGAGCCCTGAAAAATGAAACCATCTTCTGCAGCCTTGGACTACACAAACACAGTTTTATATGATGAATAAGGACTCTTGCCCTGTAAATGCTGATTAACTGGTAGGTGTGTGAATTACTTCTGCAAGGTGAGAGGTATTTTATAGTGTCAGAGAGCTGCAGCTACAGGCCTCTAGCCTTATCAAGCCATAACTATATGACCTTATATTTAATTATAACTTGCTGTATATTGAGCACAATGATAACAAGATATTTCCAATCAAGATCTTGGCAGGTAAGTGAAGAATGAAGTAATATTTGGAAATGATGTACCATATATATGTTTTAAACTTTGAGCTGGGATGTCAAAATGACATAAGAATAATTAAACCACTTATCAAATCTTTATTTCCATATATGCAACATGATGACTTGGGGCTGTTTGTTGTATATCTTGAAGATGCAGGAATGAAGGGGCTGGTCAAGCTATTTGTGCAATTAATGGAATGTGCTTAATGGAATGTGCTTTTATGAACATATAATTGTATATATATATTTGTTATGAACATAATGGTATGGGAATCAGATGATGAGAAGTTGGGAATGACTCATTAAAAACTGCATTAATAGAATTCTGAAAGTCCTGGAGCTTACTGGTCAAGCCATGTTAATAAGGGAAAATTTCTTACTCAGATAAGAGGAAATCTAAAAACAGTTTTCCTTTGTGAGGTACTGCTTGATCTGTAAGGGCTCTTTTTTGGTATCCCTTCTAAAATAAAATCTTATTGGGCCCAGGAATTACAAAATTATCCTTGTTAACCAAGATAAACTGAAGTGTTAAACAGCAAAATTACATCATTTTCTCAGTGAAATGACTCTTATTGCTTTATGTGTAATTACAGCAAGACTTGCAAATGCTACACACTGCTGCATCTTCTGATTAAATGTACTAGTCTGAACAGACAGTAAGCAAAATGTCAATGCAGTCCATGCTATTTCACTTGAATATTTGCTGAATACTCCTATACTGACTGAAACAGCAAAACATGAACATTTCTTCTGCCAGAGGAAAAGCTTCTGTGACCATAACAAATTCCAGAACTTTCAAAGTCTTGCAGACTTGCAGTTCACAATCTCACAAGATGTTAGTATTTCTTCTGAATTTGTTTTCCATTTGTCATTGTAAGTGGTTTAATAAAGCAGTAACTTCAGTAAATTAAACTGTTTGGATTGCGTTAGTTCTGAGAATGACACAGAATTCTGATGTATGCAATATTTAACAGTACTCTTGCTTATACTGTGAAATACTTAGCATTTTGAGATTTTTTGAGACATAGTTAGAAATGTTCATATATATTTAGTCAGATAATAAATCAAACAGTAAAGTATGTTGCCTTTTGATAACTAAAAAATTGTGGATAAGTCTCTGACACCCCAGATAAAGGAAAATAAACTTCTGTACCCATCCCATTGTTTGCTTTTACATAAATTCTAATTAATTGTTGTGAAATCTAATTCTAAAAATATTGTATTTCTTGGTGACCTTGGACTTCTTTATTCTGTTAATGTACATGTTTTACCTTAAATTATTTTTGTTCATTTGGCTTGTTTATTTCTAAAGACTATTACAAATAATCAGAGAGAGACTGGCCAAGTCTGACTTCTTCAATGGACCTAAAGCTGAGGTGTTCTTAGTTGTTTGCAAGATCTCTCTCTTCTTGGCTCTCCTGTTTATCTGAATTTCCTATTCTCTTCTCCAGTCCTCACTCACTTAGCATTTCTTCCTTCTCATTGCAGTCCTTCATCACACACTCAGGCTTGCCAGACAGATCTTGAGCCACATAGAGCTTTTTGTTGTAATGATGGTACATGCTAGGGCTGCAATACTCTGTCTCATACATAGCAATTGTCTTCCCATTCTTCCTGGCATGAGCTTCCCTTGGCACTCCTGCCAAATTAAATGAAATTCCATTCTCTTGGCTTTTCTGGGAAAGATAGAAGGGTTCTTCCTGTTCCAAGCTTCTCCAGACATTTTTCTGGAACAGAGAAATTCTTCTTCCAAAACCTTGTAGTGGTCTGAGAGGAGAGAAAAGGAAGAAATTATATATGTAGCAAATTTTACTATGTGATGCATGGTTAAAAAATGTGAGATGGCCTTCTAATTAATATTTTACCTTTGTCTTCCTGTCCTGGGTTCACAGTATGCTAGAGATTGGAAGGGACCTCAAAAGATCATCTAGTCCAATCCCCCTGCCGGAGCAGGAACACCTAGATAATGTTACACAGGAATGTGTCCAGGCGGGTTTTGAATGTCTCCAGGGAAGGAGACTCCACAACCTCCCTGGGCAGCCTGTTCCAGTGTTCCGTCACCCTCACTGAGAAGAAGTTTCTTCTCAAGTTTAAGTGGAACCTCTTGTGTTCCAGTTTGTACCCATTACCCCTTGTCCTATCATTGTTTGCCACTGAGTAGAGCCTGGCTCCATCCTCGTGACAGTTCAGCAGTAGCAGTCATTTTTCTCCTTCTTGGTAGCTGGTGCAGTGCTGTGTTTTGACTTTCGGCTTGGGAACAGAGCTGATAACAATGATGTTTTGGTTTGGCCAAGGCCTTTGTGAGCCTCATGCTCTGCCAGGGAGGAGGGGAAGCTGGGAGGAAGCAGAGACAGGACACCTGACCCAAGCTAGCCAAAGAGGTATTCCATACCACAGCACGTCATGCCCAGGACATAACTGGGAGTTAGCCGGAAGGGCTGGGAGACTGCAGGGTTGGAGGAGGTATCGGTGGGTGCTTGGTCTGGTGGGGTGGGGCGAGTTATTGGTTGGCTGGTGCTGAGGTGTTGTATTCTCTTACCTTGTTATTTCTCTATCATTATTATTATTGGTGGCAGCAGTAGTGATTTGTGTTATGCCTTAGTTACTAAACTGTTCTTATCTCAACCCGTGGGAGTTGCATTCTTTTAGATTCTCCTCTCCGTCCCTCCAGGAGCAGGGGGGGGACAAGAAGGGGGGGAAGTGGGTGAACAAGTTGCCTGACTGGGTTTAAACCATGACACTTCCACCCAGCTATCTCCAACCACTTTACTCTTTACATCTTATGGCATCTTTTCTGAGATGTGGTTAAAAGAAGTACTATCATACTGATACTGAATTAAATTAGTATTTCACTGTATAATTGCTATCAAATTAAATTAGTATTTCACTGAATATAGAGACTTAAACAGGTCTACAAGGATTCTTAAACTAGAATTTTACTGTGCATAGAGGATATAGAGATAAGGAAGGCATGCAACAAGAGAAAAAATGTCTTCTTTCAAACCAATGTAGGCCTTCCTCCTGTTGATAAGGCTTGAGAAATAGGTAAATGGCTGTGAAAGTAAACTCAAGGAGCCTCTCAGAGTTATAAATTAGACCAAACAGGAGCATGCAATTAATTGGAAAGACTAAACATACATTCCAGGGTCCTTAACTAAGAGATTTAGAATCATAGAATCATAGAATAGTTAGGGTTGGAAAGAACCTTAAGATCATCTAGTTCTAACCCCCCTGCCATGGGCAGGGACACCTCACACTAAACCATGTCACCCAAGGCTCTCTCCAACTCGGCCTTGAACAATGCCAGGGATGGAGCATTCACAACCTCCTTGGGCAACCCATTCCAGTGCCTCACCACCCTCACAATAAAGTTCTTCTTCCTTATATCCAATCTAAACTTCCCCTGTTTAAGTTTTAACCTGTTACCCCTTGTCCTGTCACTACAGTCCCTAGTGAAGAGTCCCTCCCCAGCATCCTTGTAGGCCCCCTTCAGATACTGGAAGGCTGCTATGAGGTCTCCATGCAGCTTTCTCTTCTCCAGGCTGAACAGCCCCATCTTTCTCAGCCTATCTTCATATAGGAGGTGCTCCAGCCCTCTGATCATCCTGGTGGCTCTTCTATGGACTTGTTCCAAGAGTTCCATGTCCTTTTTATGTTGAGGACACCAGAACTGTACACAATACTCCAAGTGAGGTCTCATGAGAGCAGAGTACAGAGGGACAGGAACATCTCCTTTGACCTGCTGGTCACACCTCTTTTGATGCAGCCCAGGATACGGTTGGCTTTCTGGACTACGAGCATACACTGCTGGCTTATCTTCATTTTCTCATTAACCAGCACCCCCAGGTCCTTTTCCGTAGGGCTGCTCTGAATCACTTCTCTGCCCAACCTGTAGCTGTGTCTGGGAATGCCCTTACCCAGGTGGAGGACCTTGAACTTAGCTTTGTTGAACTTCATGAGGTTGGCATCAGCCCACCTCTCAAGTGTGTCAAGGACCCTCTGGATGGCATAATTTCCCTCCAGCATATCAACTGAACCACATAGCTTAGTGTCAGTGGCAAACTTGCTGAGGGTGCGTTCAATCCCACTGTCCATGTTGCTGTCAGTGATGTTAAGCGAGATCGGTTCCAACCCTGAGGGACAGTTTATACACTGAGTCTCACATTCTATGGTATAGATTACTCCTTTGTCTAGTTTGGGTCAGGTGTCCTGTCTCTGCTCCCTCCTGGCTTCTTGTGCCCCTCTTCACTGGCAGAGCATGAGAGACTGATAAGTCCTTGATCAGGGTAAGTGCTACTGAGCAACAACTAAAGCATCAGTGTGTTATCACCATTTTTCTCAGACTAAAGCCAAAACAAAGCACTGTACCATCTAATACGACTAAAGTAACTCTGTCCCAGGTGAAACCAGGACAGTATGTTCACTTTTATTCCTAGCTCTCTCATCAGGCGAGCGGCATAATGTTTTGTTTGTCCTGACTTGGCTGTGAATGGGATACTGTCACCGAAATCCAGGAAATAAATTCTCTAACCAGAATAACATGTTAGAAAGCTGACATTATTTTATTACAGTACTGGGTGCTTGGGGGATTGCTCTGCCTTTCACACACACTGAGAAGAGACAGCTTACAGCTTACTCTTCATTACATGCAGATTCATTATAATGCCACAAAATGCCCACTGAAATCCCATTACTCGTTACTTATGGTAATTTGGACAGATAAGGCCTTGGCACAGGCGCTGTGAATTTTGAGAGGTCATGCTGGTCATCTGGGGAGAAATACCCCTACTCATTTTATCCTTTTAATGAAATAAAAATCTTGGCAAAATCTTGGAGCAGATTCTCCTGGAAGGCATGCTAAGGCACATGAAAAACAACAAGGTAGTTGGTGACAGCCAGCATGGCTTCACTAAGGGGAAATCATGCCTGACCAATTTGGTGGCCTTCTATAATGGGACTATGGAACTGATGGACAGGAGCAGAGCAGTTGACATCATCTACCTGGACTTGTGCAAAGTGTTCGACACTGTCCCACAAAACATCCTTGTCTCTAAATTGGAGAGACATCCGTTTGATAGGTGGACCCCTCGGTGGATAAAGAACTAGCTGGCTGGCTACAGGCAAAGAGTTGTGGTCAATGGCTCAGTGTCCAGCTGGAGACCAGTAACGAGTGGTGTCCCTCAGGGATTGGTGTTGGGAATGGTCTTGTTCGACATCTTTGTCAGTGACATGGAGAGTGGGATTGAGCGCGCCCTCAGCAAGTCTGCTGATGCCACCAAGCTGTGTGGTTTGGTTGATACCCTGGAGGGAAGGAATGCCATCCAGAGGGACCTTGACACGCTTGGGAGGTGGGCTGATGCCACCCTTATGAAGTTCAGCAAAGTGAAGTGCAATGTCCTCCTATGTCGTCATTTAACCCTAGACAAGACCCAAGCCAGACCCTGCTTAGCTTCCACGATGGGACAAGATCATGCGTTTTCAGGGCAGTCACGTTGTAGGCAAACCATAAAGAGCATATGCAGCAGCAAGCTGGTTCCCAGTAAGAGGAGCAGGGTGCTTTCAAGGGCATTGAAATGAAATTCAGGATCTTTAACTCTTCCAGAATCTACTCCCACTCTAAATAGACTGGTGGGGGAGCAGAGGGTGTGAGGGAATATATTCTCCATAGGTTGACCCCCCAAGAAAAGGAAAAAGAAAGACGTGTAATTGCTAAAAAATTCCATTATATGCCTCCCAAAGTATAGAGGTGATGACCACGCTGAGAACTCATGCCAGCCCAGTTTCATGATCAATGAGTCTATTGTATTATAAGTCATTGCGATAAAGTACAGCAAAACAAGAACCTTAGCCGAGGGCCCCCAGCCAGTAAACACTAAAACAGCAAATACTGGCTGTAAATAAGGCATGACATGCTGAAACTCTGAGATCAAGAGTAACAACTTTGAGAGCCAATAAATCAGCATTGTGATGAGTGACTATTAATCCAAAATAATGAATGCTTATCACAAATATGATTAGACACACTCTGGTCAGATCTGTCATTATCTCAACCCTTTGTGCCCCACGTTGGGCACCACAAAAATCTGTCGTTATGTAAGCCTAGCCGGTAACTCAGAACCATGCAGCCGCTTGCTTACTTCTCTTAAGTGGAAATTAAATGGCAGCACATTTTGCTTAAAGATAGAAAAAGAAATTCCTTTTTTTTTTCCCTCTTTCTTGCTCACCCATTTTTTCTGACCCTCTTATCTTTTATTTACCAACTTCTGTGTTTCAGTGTGTTCCAGATATCGAGAATTCCAGGTGAGAGAAAACGGGAGACAAATAGAGAACTCTCAACTAGTTTATTAATATAGGAAGATATAGAGAATCTAACAGATACAGTAAAGGATATTTCTAAAGAGTGTATATCTTACCAACCCCAAGGACCCCGTGAAGGCGATCAGGAAAACAGCTCTGAGAAACATCATCGCAGTGCGAGGTGGCAGGCTCAACCTTAGCAGGCATCCCCATGGAGGCAACATTGACCAGGGTGGTATGAGGTTCTGCTTCCCCTGCATCGCATGAGGCTTGGGCTTTTATAATGACAAAAACGCACACTCATTCCAATGCAGGGGGCCAGCCTATTTTGGAAGAAGTGGCTAGCAATATCTAGAAAGGTTTCCAAGGGTCAAGACTTTTCTGGGGAGATCTAAAGGGAATCTTTCTGGGTAGGAACCAAAGCTGGACTTTCCGGGGAGCAGCCAAAGCAGGACTCTCTGAGGAGAAGCCAAAGCAGACAAACAGTACTTTTCTATCTTTGTGTGTTTCACCATGGACCATTATCTATTGCCCCTGACACACAGTGTCTCTTGTGAGTAAACTTGAATTTAGAAAATCATGGGGCTACAAAAATGACTCAGCTTTCCCTGAAGCATGTTCCTGACAGCTTGAGCCATTGATTATGCAGGTTTCCATTTGATGAAACTATTTTTTTTTTTTATAGTTGATCTTTATCTAGATGGGTCCTTTTGTAGTCTGGTCCCTTATGAATCAAATACGTTCTCGTGTCCAAAGAAGAGCAACAAAGCTGGTGAAGGATCTAGAGCACAAGTCCTATAAGGAGTGACTGAGGGAACTGGGTTTGTTTATCCTGGAAAAAAGGAGGCTTAGGGGAGACCTTATCACTCTCTACAACTGCCTGGAAGGAGGTTGTAGAGAGGTGGTGGTCGGTCTTTTCTGCCAATTAACAAGTACTACTATAGTACTACTTCTGCCAAGTAACAAGTAACTACTACAGGATAAGAGGAAATAGCCTCAAGTTGCACCAGGGGAGGTTTAGACTGGATATTAGGAAAAATGTCTTTACTGAAAGGTTTGTCAAGCACTGGAAAAGGCTGCCCAATATGGGAATTGTCTGAGTCACCATCCCTGGAGTTATTTAAAAGATGTGCAGATGTGGCATTTAGGGACATGGTTTATTGGTGGACTTGGCAGTGCTAGGTTAACAGTTGGATTTGATGATCGTAAGGTTCTTTTCCAACCTAAATTATTCAATGATTCTATGATTTAAGACATGTGAGTTTGGCATCACTATTACAAGCCTCTAATCTTACTTGTCTTCTGGTATCTCCCTATCATGATTTATAATTTTATCACATTCAAGTGGCTATTTACATCCTCTGCAAACTTCTGGAATATCTGGATGAAGTGTAGGTAGTGGAATAATACTCAGTGAAGTAGTACTGTATCCTTTGCTTTTTAAGCCATATCTTAAGGGAAAATGGAAGCAGTTCATTAACATAAAAAATGCCAGTGGTATTGGCTTTTAATAAAAAGTAGAGCTGAGTCAAAAGAAAAGGAAAAAGGAAAAGGAAAAGGACAAAATAATGGGGAAAAGTGGAGTTCAAAACATTTGCTTCAAAGTGCATTTCACTAGGCTGGAGGAAACGTCATTGCATTATTACAGGTCTGAAACATTATTGACTTCAGCACTAAAAGCAACTGTAAATTTCATAGGAACTTCCTCTGCAAATCAGAATTAGAGCTATTGCACCACCTGGTGTAACTCCTTCAGAAATCTTCAGTGTTTTTGTTTAAAACAGAAATAAACAAGGAAGCATGGGCTCAGGCCTTTAAAAGCGAGAGAAGTTTACTCTTCAGAGAAAAATCACAGATCCAGGCTGCAGCTGGATGAGGAAACAGAAGGGTAAACTGCTACACCCTCACTTCAGATAGCCTGTGCTTAGCTGTGATTAGACACATCAGAAAACCTCATAGGTTTTTTGCTGTGAGATAAAAGGTAAAGAATACTATTGCATGTGGTAAAGTAAAAGGCTACTGCTGTGCTCTCTTTCCCCTGCTTTTTTTTTTTTTCCTTCAATAAGAAGGAGAGGGAGAAAGACTGTAAACTGTAGAAAAGGACCATGAGAAAACAGGAAGCTTTAGAAAGTACAAGAGAAAGCAAAATAAAATCTCTTTGCAGGCAGTTCCCAGGGGACATGAGCCGTCGTTAAGCAGGCTGTTCATACATCAATATCCTTCCTTCTGCTGAGAAGGAGCTTGGTGCCAAAAGGCTGCTATCTGATCATTGTCTTAACCCTCTGAATACCAGCCAGAAATACTTGCTCAAGTCTTTCAAGGGCTCTGCTAGAGAGGCAAGGGATTTTCCTAATGCCAAAGAGCAATTCCTGATTCTCCCTTTGCTTATAGTTAGGATCTCCACACTGTGTCAGGGGCATTGATGTTGATTCATACCCCTTCAGACACAGGAGAAACTGGTTCACTGTGCTTCCTTGTTTCTTTCCTCCTGGGAACATTGAGTGAGAAAAGATAAATAACAAAATAAGAAAAATAGGTGTTCATGTAGTGCTTTTGTTACTGGCTGGAAAACATACTGTTGGTACTCTAGTTCCTGTCTGGCTTTGCTTTTATTTTTTCTATGGAGACAGTGTTGTCACGGGAGAATGGATAATTGGTACATAAACTCTGAATAATCCTGAAAGATACAGCAAGGCCGTGAGAGGCCCAAGGAAGCTTAAGCAAGCAAGATAAGAAGAAGCTGGAATTCACTGAGTTAATGAGAACTGTAGACTGTTGGCAAGCTTTCTAGGTCAAGTTCTCACACTTGTGCTTAACCAATTATATGTTAGTCACTAAGGGTCTTCAAGATCTTCCAATCATAATATGCCAAATCACTGTAACTGCATGTAAGAAACAGTATATAAGGAGTTAAGACTTTGTAATAAATTTGGCACTCGCTTGATCGCATCGATCGTTTCTGCATTGTTCGTGACTCCCATGTCAACATTTTTCAAAGTGAAATATTTCAAAGTTATCAAAGCAAAATGAGAAAGTAAAAAAGAATAATTTTGATATTTTCCTATTAAAATTACCACTGAAAGACATATTTTCCTATGAAATTTTGAAGTTCTAAATTTTTCAAGAGAAAATAGTTCCATTTAAAATTTTTCATCCAGCTTTGCTTCTCAATGAAAGATTCCTTGTAAGACAATATTTCATTCCATAAAGATGTTGAATGAAAGGCTTCTAGAAATTTCTTCCAGAAATTCTTCTCAGAGCAGATCAAAGTGGGAATAAGCAGTCTTTATATCAATTCTCCAGGATAAAGGGGAGGACCTTAAAAAGGCTAGGTGAATTTGCAGGCTAAAAAATGGTTAGAACCGTGGTGCCACAGTCAGGGGTTTGGGTATCTAGAATATGGGACTCAATTTGGGAGGCCAAGTCTACTGGAGGCTGGTGGAGCTGGTCTGACAGCGAAGGCGAAGAGCGGCTATGGTAGGCGGCTTGCCAGGCTGGTCCAGAAAACTTTTTACTAGATGTGTTGGGGGAGGGGGGCATCATTCCATCTCAGCACTCCCAATCAATTGCCAGCATGCTCAGAGCAATGTAGAGATATTCCAGCTGCTCCAGCCAATGAGCCGGCTTCATTTGGAACTTGGCTCAGATGCCCCTATACAAACACCCATAGTATGGGGAACAAACAAGAAGAATTAGAGATGTGTGCATGTCTACAGGGATATGATATAATTGGTATCACAGAAACATGGTGGGATGGCTCCTATGATTGGAGTGTTGGAATGGAAGGTTACAGGCTCTTTAGAAAAGACAGGCCTGGCAGGCGGAGAGGGGGAGTTGCTATTTATGTTAGGGATAGGCTGGAGAGTATGGAACTCTGTCTGGGGACAGGTGATCAGTCAACAGAGAGTTTGCGGGTCAGGGTTAAAGGGAGAACAGCGATGGGAGACATAATTGTGGGGATGTTACAGACCGCCTGATCAAGAGGAATCTGTGGATGAAGCACTCTATAGACAGATAGGAACAGCCTCACGCTCACAGTCCCTTGTTCTCATGGGTGACTTCAACCACCCTGATATCTGTTGGAGGGAAGGTACAGCCTGGCAGAAGATATCAAGGAAGTTCTTCGATTGTGTGGAAGACAACATCCTTTTGCAAGTAATAGAGAAGCCGACAAGGAGAGGTGCCATGCTTGACCTCATGCTCACCAACAGGGTGAGTTGGAAATGTGATGCTCCAAGTCAGCCTTGGTTGTAGCAATCATGAGATGGTCGAGTTCAAGATTGTCAGGACAGTGAAAAGAGCGTGCAACAAGCTCACTGCCCTGGACTTCAAGAGCAAACTTTGGCCTCTTCAGGAACCTGCTTGGTAAGGTTCCATGGGATATAGCCCTAGATGGCAGGGGGGCCCAAGACTGTTGGTTGCTGTTCAAGGATCACCTGCTACAAGCTCAGGAGTGTTGCATCCCAACTAGAAGGAAGAGCAGCAGAAGGGCCAGGAGACTTCCTTGGAAGGATAACAAGCTGCTGAGGAAAATTATAGGGGAAGAACGAGTCTTATAAAAGGTGGAAGCAAGGACAGGGGGCCTGGAAGAAGGGGAGGACCTTAAAAAGGCAAGGACAATTAGTGTCCTGGTTCAGCAGTAGCAGTCTTTTTTTTTCTCCTTCTTGGTAGCTGGTGCAGTGCTGTGGTTTTGACTTTCAGCCTGGGAACAGTGCTGATGACACCCATGTTTTTAGTTACTGCTCAAATGTTTAGTCTGACCAAGGACTTCCTGAGCCTCATGCTCTGCCAGGGAGAGGGAGAAGTCAGGAAGAAGCAGAGACAGGCCACCTGACCCAAACTAGCCAAAGAGGTTTTCCATACCACAGGACGTCATGTCCAGGATGTAACTGGGAGTTACCTGGAAGGGCTGGCTCACTGCTCAGTTGGGCTGTTTTTTGACGGGTGGTATTGTATTCTCTTCCCTTGTTATTTCCCTTATCTTTATTATTATTGGTGGTAGTAGTAGTGGTTTGTTTTATATCTTAGTTACTGGTCTGTTCTTATCTCAACCCGTGGGAGTTACATTCTTTTGATTCTCCTCCCTGTCCCTCTGGGAGCGGGGGAGGTGGTGGAGAAAGGGCAAGGGGGGGGGGAGTGGACTGCGTGGCTAACTTGATGACAGGGTTTACACCACGACACTAGGCTATGTGGTGCAGTTCATACGCTGGAGGGAATGGATGGGATCCAGATGGACCTTGACATGCCTGAGAGATGGGCCAATGTCAGCATCATGAAGTTCAACAATGTGAAGTGCAAGGTCCTACACCTGGGTGGAGGCAATCCCAGGCACAGCTACAGGTTGGGCAGGGAGGTGATTCAGAGCAGCCCTGTGGAGAAGGACTTAGGGGTGCTGGTTGATGAGAAATTGAACATGAGCTGGCAGCGTGCACTCACAGCCATGAATACGAACCGTGTCCTGGGCTGCATCAAAAGAAGCATGACCAGCAGGTCAAAGGAGGTGATCCTGCCCCTCTACTCTGTTCTCATGAAATCCCACTTGGAGTACTATGTGCACTAGGGCCACGAGTATGATAAGGGTGCTAGAGCGCCTCTCATACGAAGGCAGCCTAAGAAAATTGGGGCTGTTCATCCTGGAGAAGAGAAAGCTGCTTGAAGACCTCATAGCAGCCTTCCAGTATCCAAAGTGGGCCTACAAAGGATGCTGGAGAGGGACTGTTATAATATGACAAAGGGTAATGGGTTTAAACTTAAACAGGGGAAGTTCAGGTTAGAAATTCTTTACTGTGAGGGTGGTAAGGCACTGGAACAGGCTGCCCAAGGAAGTGGTGAATACTCCATCCTTGGCCTTGTTCAAGGCCAGGTTGGACTGATCCTTGGATGACGTGGTCTAGTGTGAGGTGTCCCTTCCCATGGCAGGGGAATTGGAACTCGATGATCTTAGGGTATTTTCCAGCCCTATCCATTCTATGGTTTTATGATTCTATGGTAAATAATTCATTTGTATGAGCAGTCTGACATATTTTAAAACAATCAGGAAAGGACAGCATTGTAAACCAGCTTGTCACTGCTGATTGTCTAAGCTTTCCGTGATCACTGTTTCAGTCCATATTGTTACTATTTGTCCCTTTTAAAAATATGTGGCAATATAGCAAGTATCAAAGTGGAAAGCTTTGAATGCAATCAAAACTAGTTTAACTGTGTCCATCCTTTCTCAAAGAACTGGTATTAGACATCTGCAGCCTGGATGATAAAGCAATGCACCTTTCCCCTTTCTTCCTTAAATCACGCAACTGTTACCCAATGGTCTTGCACACTTCTGCAGACTGCAGTCACAGACTGTCCCTCTGATTGATTATCCATAATAAAATATACATAGGTTCTCTTTCTTCCCTGTCCCATAGTTTAAAATGGCAAGTGTCAACTCAATTTTCTTTTGCTTTTTATCCAAAACAGTACACAACTTTATAATCAATTGTTGTCCTGGGTTCAGCAGTAGCAGTCATTTTTCTCCTTCTTACTAGCTGTTGCTATGCTGTGTTTTTGACTTTCAGTCTGGGAAAAACGCTGACAACACTGATGTTTTTAGTTGCTGCTTAGTAATGTTTAGTCTGACCAAGGACTCTCTGAGTCTCATGCTCTGCCAGGGAGGAGGGGAAGCTGGGAGGAAGCAGAGACAGGACATCTGACCCAAACTAGCCAATGAGGTATCCCATACCACAGCGCATCATGCCCACTACATAAACTGGAGGCAGTTACCCAGAAGGACTAGATCACTGCTCGTTCGGGCTGGGTATCGGTCGGCAGGTGGTGAGTGGTTGTATTTTCTTCCCTTGTTATTTCCCTTATCATTATTACTGTTGGTGGTAGCAGTAGTGGTTTTGTGTTATACGTTAGTTCCTGGACTGTTCTTATCTCAACCCATGGGAGTTGCATTCTTTTGATTCTCCCCCCCATCCCTCCGGGAGTGGGGGGAAAAAGGGGAGGGAGTGAGCGAACAGATCAGTGGTTTCTGAGTGACAGGCTGGGCTTAAACCACGACAGTTGTTAAACCTCATAATCCCGAAACAAACAAAAAAAATTCTGTGCACTTTGTCAAGAAGGAAACATAAGAACATAGAGATTAAATGACCTATTAACAAGCATACCAGAAAATTAGTGGCAACATTGTGAATTAAACAAAAATAAAAAGTCCTATCTCACCAATTCTTGTATCAGCCATTGTAGCGTAGAAGAAATCACTGTCCTTGCAATGTAATGCATAGCAGCACATGACAACTTTTATTGATGCTCTGCCATTAGCAACTTCATTACTTAATATTTTCTTTTTCTGCACACGGGATAATGTTGCAATAAAATTTTTCAATGTAGATTATTCCCTGTTTGTGATAATTGCATCTAAAATCTGGATATGAGTCTTAAGTATTTCAGTGTTTTATGCCTTGAAAACAGTATATGTTCAGTGATTTGGGTGGGGTTGCCCAGGGGGATTGTGAATGCTCCATCCCTGGCAGGTTCAAGACCAGGTTGGACGAGGCCTTGGGTGATATGGTTTAGTGTGAGGTGTCCCTGCCCATGGAAGAGGGGTTGGAACTTGATGACCTTAAGATCAACCCATTCCAGTGCCTCAACACCCTTACAGTAAAGAACTTCCTCCTTATATCCAATCTAAACTTCCCCTATCTAAGTTTGAATCTGTTACCCCTTGTCCTGTCACTACAGTCCCTAATGAAGAGTCCATCCTCAGCATCCCTATAGGCCCCCTTCAGATATTGGAAGGCTGCTATGAGGTCTCCAGGCTGAAAAGCACCAACTTTCTCAGCCTATCTTCATACAGGCAGTGCTCCAGTCCCCTGATCATCCTCGTGGCCCTTCTCTGGACTTGTTCCAACAGTTCCATGTCCTTTTTATGATGAGGACACCAGAACTGTACACAATACTCCAGGTGAGGTCTCACTAGAGCAGAGTAAAGGGGCAGGATCACCTCCTTCGATCTGCTGGTCATGCTCCACATCTGTGGGGATCTGTCTACGTCCATCTTGCCATTTTATTCCCAAAAATTGAATCTCCTGTGCAGGTCCCTTGACCTTACTCCGTGTTATGGCAAAACCGGCTTTCAGCAGGATTTGGATTATTTTCCTCCCTTTCTCAAAGACTTCCTCCGCTGTATCGCCCCACACAATAATGTCATCAATGTATTGCAGGTGTTCTGGAGCTTGCCCCTGTTCCAGTGCAGTCTGGATCAGTCCATGGCAAATGGTAGGGCTGTGTTTCCACCCCTGGGGCAGTCGGTTCCAAGTGAACTGGACACCCCTCCAAGTAAAAGCAAACTGTGGCCTGCACTCTGCTGCCAAAGGAATGGAGAAAAATGCATTGGCAATATCAATCGTGGCATACCACTTGGCTGCCTTTGACTCTAGTTCATACTGAAGTTCTAGCATGTCCGGTACGGCAGCACTCAATGGTGGTGTGACTTCATTCAGGCCACGATAGTCTACTGTTAGTCTCCATTCTCCATTAGACTTTCGCACTGGCCATATGGGGCTATTGAAGGGTGAGCGGGTCCTGCTGATCACCCCCTGACTCTCCAGTCTACGGATCAGCTGATGGATGGGAATCAGGGAGTCTCGGTTGGTGCGATATTGCCGCCGGTGCACTGTTGTGGTCGCAATTGGCACTTGTTGTTCTTCAACTTTCAGCAACCCCACAGCAGAGGGATCTTCTGAGAGACCAGGCAAGGTGGACAGCTGCTCAATTTCCTCAGTCTCCAAAGCAGCAATACCAAAAGCTTCCCCTCCTCCCTGGCAGAGCATGAGCCTCACAGAGTCCTTGGTCAGGGTAAACATCACTTAGCAACAACCGAAAACATCGGCTTCACCAACACTGTTCTCAAGCTAGAAGTCAAAACACAGCACTGCACCAGTTAACACAAAGGAAAAACATGACTGCTACTGCTGAACCCAGGACAGGTGGCCTACTCCTAAAGGGAAAGGATGGTATTGGTTATGTGGAGAAAATCCTTATAAGACTCTACCCCCCCAACTGGAAAGGGGCATGCACCTTAGGTGCTGTAATACCCTTTTTTAACCAGCCTGTCTAAAGTGGTATTACAAAACCGAATGGCTCTAGACATGTTATTGGCATCACAAGGAGGGGTTTGTTCCATAATCAATGAAAGCTGTTGTTCCTATATAGACCAAAGTGGCAGAATCGAAACATATCTGGAGGAAATTTGGTAACAAACTAAGATATTTCACGAAATGGCCATGGATGACACCTCCTGGGGTTTTAAAGAAATATGGAAAAAGTTGACTTCATGGTTACCCAATCTCTCCTGGTTGAGGCAACTGGCTGCAGGAATATTGATGTTAATTATTTTAATATTGATTACTTGTGGTATGATACAATGTTCCCTCTGGTGTTGTAAATGGTCCATGATTGGAAAAGTAATGAAATTAAGCACCAATTGGTTATTTCAAAAAGAATTTTGACGGTGATGGTGATGGTAATAATAATGGTAATATACAAAATGTTGCAAAAGAATTTGCAAAAGGACAGAAAAAGGGGGGAATTTGAGACAAGGCAGCACAAAATCACAAAATGGAATATATAAACCCGTAGAATTAGTTTTAAATAATGTTAAGTTTGATGGCTTTGTAACAGTAGCAATGGAAAATTACTGAGGTGCATGACACATAGAAAAAAAAAATAGAGTACAGCTAGAGAACATACTGAGAATTCTCACAAGATAAATCGTTATAGTTGTGACTATGTATGTATGCCCAGTGGCTCTAAAAGGACGGGTTGTGTGGCAATTGGGGGGCACATGTTAGGAGGAGCTATCCCCCGTGTCTCCCGGCGCCATAATAAAGAATACCTGCTTGTCAGCCTGAAAACTTTGTTGGCAAGTGTGTTCCTGGAGTTTTCTCCGAAGCATAATGTTGATGTTTATTCTGACCAAAGACTTTGTGAGTCTCATGCTCTGCCAGGGAGGAGGGGAAGCCGGGAGGAAGCAGAGACAGGACACCTGACCCAAACTAGCCAAAGAAGTATTCCATACCACACCACGTCATGCCCGGGATGTAACTGGGAGTTACCCGGAAGGGCACTCTCTGCTCGGTCGGGCTCGTTTTCAGCGGGTGGTATCGTATTCTCTTCCCTTTTTATTTCTATCATCGTTATTATTAATAGTGGTAGCAGTAGTGGTTTGTATTATACCTTAGTTACTGGACTGTTCTTATCTCAACCCGTGGGAGTTACATTCTTTTGATTCTCCTCCCCATCCCTTGGGGGCGGGGGGGGGGGGAGGCCTGGACTGCGTGGCTGATTTGCCGACAGAGTTTAAACCATGACAGTTCTTTTTGGCACCCAACGCAGGGCCCAAGGTGTTGAGATAACAACAGATCTGACTAGAGTGTTTCTAATCGTGTTTGTGATAAGCATTCATTGTTTTGGATTAATAGTCACTCGTCACAATGCTGATTTATTCGCTCTCAAAGTTGTTTCTCTTGATCTCAGTTTCAGTATATAGTACCTTACTTAGAGCTGGTATTTGCTGTGTTAGTGTTTTTCAAGTGTGGGGCTTGGGCTCAGGTTCTTGTCTCATTGCACTTTATGGTAATGACTTGCAATACATTAGACTCATTGATCATGCAACTGATCTGGCTTATGTTCCCAGTGCAGTCACCACTTTTATACTTTGGGAGGTATGTAATAGAAGTGCTTAGCAATTACACATCTTTTTTTCCCCTTCTTGGGTGGTCAACCTGTGAAGGAGATATTCCCTTACACTCCCAGCCGCAGACCCACTCCCCCCTCACCCCCCAGCTGTTTACAGCATCATTCAAGAGTTTTGAAGTTTTTGAATGGCCTTTTAATATTGTTGAGACCCGTTTGCTAATTGTGATGGGGATCACCATATAGAGTGTGTTTTTTCCCACAGCCATTTAAAATGATTTCAAGAGTTAAGCAGAGTCAGGTTTGGGTCTTGTCTGAGGTTAAATGATGATATAGGAGGACGAAGAGACTTTCCCCGAGGCTGGACAACCATGAGTGGCAGGGTGTGTGGGATAGTACAGGCAAGTATCTAGGTCAGTGGGCCCTTCCAGTACTTTGGAATTTCACCACCGAACAATTGCAAAATCAAGAAAAATTAGTAGAACACTTAAATGAGGTGTCTTGTCATTTTGGCCATACCGGAGATGGACAAATCATGGCAATGTGCTGGGGCTTGGACTATGCTCACAGGGCCTTGTTCAACACTATCCAGCACCTTCAAAAGGAAAAAAAATGTCCCTGGATCTGAGGGCAAAGCAACAGACAGCTCAGCTACCCCAGCTCCAAGCACAGCAGCTAAACCACCCCCAGCAACAAGTACAGTCGCTACTCAAACCAAAGTTTGCTAAACTGTGAGGACCAATTCGTACGAATATTGGTTGCCCCTGTACGCAAGAGAACAAGCAAAAAAGAGGCAAACATATCATACCTGGTTGTTCCGATGCTGGGACAACGGGGCCAATGGTCACGAACTAGAAGGTACAGAAGACAAGCAGCTGGGATCACTTGCTAGAGAAGGGAGAATTGACAAAGCAATTGAAAGAGAGAAAAAGTCCCTCAGTCTTTGGAGGCGGCTCTTGGCTGCTGTGAAAGAAAGGTTTCCATACAAGGATGATGTTATGAGTTGTTCGGCCAAGTGGTCTACTTTAGACAAAGGCAACCAGTCTCTGAGAGAAGCAGCCATCGTAGAGATGATCTATCACATCAAGCCGAATAACGGGGATATACCCATAGATCCAGATGAAGTCGAATGTACGCGACCCATGTGGCGAAAACTGACACGGAATGCACCATCATCATATGCCCATTCACTGGCAACAGTAACCTGGAATGACATAGTACCACTAACGGTGGAAGAAATGATTCATAAACTATGAGAGTTTGAAGACAATCTCACCCCTTCCATCATCTCAGCTGTGGAAAAACTGTCCCAGGATCTCAAACAATTGAGGGATGATCTATATCTGATTTATCCAGCTCCTCATGTGTACCAACACACGTCTCAGCTATTAACAAAAGGCGTCCTATTCTTCGAGAGGGAAGATACAGAAGGTGTATGCCATGGGCAACCCTATGGTTTTACCTGTGGGATCACAGAGAAGACATGAGGAAGTGGGATGGCAAACCTACCTCAGCTTTGGAGGAACGGGTGTGTGAATTGAAGAGGGGAGCAAGGGTCAAGGCTGATCAGCTTATGAGAGATGCGGCTTCGGTCTCTAGTGAGCAGTTTCCCAGATGGAGTGGAAGAGCTGATTTTACTCCAGCTCCTGTGATAATGAAGAATAATCCCTTTTACCACAACTTAAGTGTCCAACGTTTTGATGACTATTACAGGGGCCCTGCCTCCAGCCAGGTGGAGGTAGGGGACAATCGGATTTACTGGACTGTGTGGATCAGATGGGCTAGCACATCAGTCCCACAGATGTTTAAGGCTCTAGTAGATACCGGTGCACAGTGTAACCTGATGCCATCAAGCTGTCAAGGGGTGGAACCCATCTATATTTCTGGAGTGACAGGAGGATCCCAAGAGTTGACTGTGCTGGAGGCTGAAATCAGCCTGACTGGGAGGGAATGGCAAAAGCACCCCACTGTGACTGGTCCAGAGGCTCCATGCATCCTTGGCACAGAATAACTCAGAAGCGGGTACTTCAAAGGCCCAAAAGGGTACCGATGGGCTTTTGGTATTGCTGCTTTGGAGACTGAGGAAATTGAGCAGCTGTCCACCTTGTCTGGTCTCTCAGAGGATCCTTCTGTTGTGGGGTCGCTGAAGGTCAAGGAACAACAAGTGCTAATCGCAACCACAACAGTGCACCGGCGGCAATATCGCACCAACCGAGACTCCCTGGTTCCCATCCATAAGCTGATCCGTAGACTGGAGAGTCAGGGGGTGATCAGCAGGACCCGCTCACCCTTCAATAGCCCCATATGGCCAGTGCGAAAGTCTAACAGAGAGTGGAGACTAACAGTAGACTATTGTGGCCTGAATGAAGTCGCACCACCATTGAGTGCTTTTTTACCGGACATGCCAGAATTCAGTATGAACTGGAGTCAAAGGCAGCCAAGTGGTATGCCACAATTGATATTGCCAGTGTATTTTTCTCCATTCCTTTGGCAGCAGAGTGCAGGCCACAGCTTGCTTTTGCTTAGAGGGGTGTCCAGTTCACTTGGAACTGACTGCCCCAGGGGTGGAAACACAGCCCTACCATTTGCCATGGACTGATCCAGACTGCACTAGAACAGGGGAAAGCTCCAGAACACCTGCAATACATTGATGACATTATCATGTGAGGCGATACAGGAGAAGAAGTCTTTGAGAAAGGGAGGAAAAAAATCCAAATCCTGCTGAAAGACGATTTTGCCATAAAACACAGTAACGTCAAGGGACCTGCACAGGAGATTCATTTTTTGGGAATAAAATGGCAAGATGGACGTAGACAGATCCCCACAGATGTGATCAACAAGATAACAGCAATGTCTCCACCAACTAATAAGAAAGAAACACAAGCTTTCTTGGGTGCTCTGGGGTTCTGGAGAATGCACATCTGTTGTGGTTTAAACCCAGTCAGGTAATTCGTTCGCTCACTTCCCCCCCTTTCTTGCCCTCCCCCTGCTCTCGGAGGGACGGAGAGGAGAATCAAAAGAATGCAACTCACCACGCTGCTACCACCAATGATAATAATGAGATAAGAACAGTTTAGTAACTAAGGTATAACACAAATCACTGCTGCTACCACCAATGATAATAATGATAAAGGGCAGTGTTCACACGCGTGAATAACCTGGGCAATAGTGTCCATTGTTAAGTCCGCCCCTCGATCATGAGTCCATCTCTGTGTTGCATCTCTGCTCTGATGGCCTGAAGTGCCATGGGCCCACCAGGCTTAAAATAATTCACTGTCCCCTTCAGCAGTTTCTGCAGCTTGTTGCTGGGGACTCCATACAGCTGCCTTCCATCTCCGACGCTTCCAAAGCACTGGAGGGGCCCAGTGGACTAGATACTTGCCCATACTGTCCCACACACCCTGCCACTCATGACTGTCCAGCCTTGGGGAAAATCTCTTGGTCCCCCTATATTGTTGTCTAACCCCAGACAAGACCCAAACCTGACTCTGCTTAACTTTTGAGATCAGACAAAATGGTTGTGGGTAGAACACAGTGTGTGTGTGTGCCAACATGCTGATCCCCATCACAATCAGCAGGCAGGTCCCAAGGATACCCAAAGGCCATTCAGAGCCTTCAGAACTCTCAGTTGATGCTGCTGTGCTTGTCACTGGGGCTGGTGTAGCTGCTGTGCTTGCCGGCTCTCCCACCACCGGCTTCTCTTTTCCTGAGTCCAGCTCTTCCTCCTCTGCCTTGCTGGGAAGTGCTGCGTGGTTTCCTGCATCCTCCTGGGGCTCGGCGGGCGGCTGCCGGGGAATGATCTCGGCCGTCGCGGGGCTGGGCTCCTCCGCGGGGCTCGGCTCCTCCGCGGGGCTTGGCTCTTCCGCGGGGCTCGGCTCCTCCGCCGCCTTCTCCCGCTGCTCGGCAGCCGCCTCCTTCTGCTCCTCGACCGCCCCGGCCTCCTCCACCGGCAGCCGTCCCCTGGCGGCCTCCGGCCCCGCTCCCGCCGCCGCTTGGTCCCCGGGGCCGCTCTCCCGGGCCGCTTCAGCAGCCGCCGGCTCCCGGGGCCGCTCCCCCTCGGCTCCCCGCAGCCTCACGAAGATGGAGGGGAGGGCGAGGGCCAGGACGGTGAAGAGCAGCCGGACGGCCAGGTGCAAGTCCACGGCCACGTCCGTCCCGCCCTGCTGCTGGAGCCCACCCGTATTACAAGCCATTGCCATAAAGCACAGTGAGACAAGAACCTTAGCCCAGGCCCCACACTTGATAAACACTATCACAGCAAATACCGGCTCTATGTAAGTTACAACGGTCTGAAGCTGTGAGATCAAGAACAACTCTGATACCCAATAAATCAGCATTGTGACCAGTGACTATTAATCCAGTCAAATCTGTCGTTATCTCAACCCTTCGTGCCCCACGTTGGGCGCCAAAAAGAACTGTTGTGGTTTAAACCCAGTCAGGTAATTCGTTCGCTCACTTCCCCCCCTTTCTTGCCCTCCCCCTGCTCTCGGAGGGACGGAGAGGAGAATCAAAAGAATGCAACTCCCACGGGTTGAGATAAGAACAGTTTAGTAACTAAGGTATAACACAAATCACTGCTGCTACCACCAATGATAATAATGATAAAGGAAATAACAAGGGAACAGAATACAACACCTCACCACCCGCTGACCGATAACTCGCCCGACCAAGCTCCGACCGATACCTCCTCCAACCCTGCAGTCTCCCAGCCCTTCCGGCTAACTCCCAGTTACATCCTGGGCATGACGTGCTGTGGTATGGAATAGCTCTTTGGTCAGTTTGGGTCAGGTGTCCTGTCTCTGCTTCCTCCCAGCTTCCCCTCCTCCCTGGCAGAGCATGAGGCTCACAAAGTCCTTGGCCAAACCAAAACATCTCTATCAGCTCTGTTCCCGAGCCGAAAGTCAAAACACTGCACTGCACCAGCTACCAAGGAGGAGAAACATGACTGCTACTGCTGAACCCAGGACAACATCCCAAATTACAGTTTGACTGTAAGCCCTCTCTATCGTGTGACCCGGAAGAGGAAAGATTTTAAATGGGGCCCTGAGCAACAACAAGACTTTGAGCAAATTAAATGAGAGATACTTCATGCATTAACCCTCAGACCAGGTCGGACTGGGCCAGATGTAAAAAATGTACTCTACACCGCAGCTGGGGAGAATGGTACTGCCAGGAGCCTCTGGCAGAAAGCTCCAGGGGAGACTCATGGTCGACCCCTCGGCTTTTCGAGTCGGGGATAAAAAGGATCTGAGGCCAGGTATACCCCAATGGAAGAAGAGATACTGGCAGCCTGTGAAGGGGTTCGATCTGCTTCGGAAGTGATTGTAACTGAAGCACAACTCCTCCTGGCACCCTGGTTGCCCGTGCTGGGCCAGATGTTCAAAGGCAGGGTCTCCTCTACACATCATGCAACAACTGCTATATGGAATAAGTGGGTTGCTCTAATTACACAATGAGATCGAATAGGAAATGCCAGTCATCCAGGCATTCTAGAAGTCATCATGGACTGGACAGAGGGCAAAGATTTTGGAATGTCACCGGAGGAGGAGGTGATGCATGCTGAAGAGGTCCCACCATTTAATAAATTGTCAGAAAGTGAAAAGCAGTATTCCGTATATATCGATGGGTCTTGCTGTATTGTGGGAAAGCATCGGAGATGGAAGGCAGCTGTATGGAGTCCTGGATGACAAGCTGCAGAAACTGCTGAAGGAGAGGGTGAATCGAGTCAGTTTGCTGAAGTGAAAGCCATGCAGCTGGCTTTGGACATTTCAGAATGAGAAAAGTGGCCAGTACTTTATACTGACTCATGGATGGTGGCAAATGCCCTGTAGGGGAGGTTGCAGCAATGGAAGCAGAGCAACTGGCAGCGTAGAGGTAAACCCATCTGGGCTGATGCACTGTGGCAAGGTATTGCTGCCAGGGTGCAGAACCTGGTGGTGAAGGTGCGTCATGTAGATGCCCATGTACCCAAGAGTCAGGCCACTAAGGAACACCAGAACAACCAACAAGTGGATAAAGCTGCTAGGAAAAGGGAGGGAGTGAGTGAACGAGCTGTCTGGCTGAGTTTAAACCAAAACAGTTCTTTTTGGCACCCAACATGGGGCACGAAGGGTTGAGATAACAAGAGATCTGTCTGGATTAATAGTCACTTGTCACAATGCTGATTTATTGGCTCTCAGAGTTGTTCCTCTTGATCTCACAGTTTCAGTATATCATTCCTTACTTACAGCCGGTATTTTCTGTGTTAGTGTTTTTCAAATGTGGGGCTTGGGCTAAGGTTCTTGTCTCATTGTACTTTATTGTAATGACTTGTAATACAATAGAATCATTGATCATGACACTGATCTGGCTTATGTTCCCAGTGTGCTCACCACCTTTATACTTTGGGAGGTATATAAGAAAAGTGCTTAGCAATTACACATCTTTTTTCTCCTTCTTGGGTGCTCAACCTGTGAAGGAGACATCCTTTTACCCTCCTAGTTGTCCCGTCCCCCCCCAGCCTGTTTACAGCATCATTTGAAAGTTTTGCAGTTTGTGAACGGCCTTTTAATGCTGTTGAGACTTGTTTGCTGATTGTGATGTGGATCACCATGTTGGCATGCATACAGAGTGTATTTTGTCCACGACCATTTCTTCTGATTTCAAAAGTTAAGCAGTGTCAGGTTTGCGTCTTGTCTGAGGTTAAACGACGATATAGGAGAACCAAGAGATTTTCCCCGAGGCTGGACAGTCATGACTGGCAGGGTGTGTGGGATAGTATGGGCAAGCATCTAGGTCAGTGGGCCCCGCCAGTACTTTGGAATTTCACCATCGAACAAGTGCAAAATCCAGACGAATTATTAAACACTTAAATGAGGTGTGTGGTTATTCTGGCCACACCAGAGATGGACAAATCATAGCAAATGGTAGGGCTGTGTTTCCACCCCTGGGGCAGTCGGTTCCAAGTGGACTATACACCCCTCCAAGTAAAACCAAAATTTGGCCTACACCATGCTGCCAAAGGAATTGAGAAAAATGCATTGGCAAAATCAGCCTTGGCATACCACTTGGCTGCCTTTGATTCTAATTCATACTGAAGTTCTAGCATGTTCGGTACGGCAGCACTCAGTGGTGGTGTAACTTCATTCAGACTACGATAGTCTGCTGTTAGTCTCCACTCTCTGTTAGACTTTCGCACTTGCCATATGGGGCTATTAAAGGGTGAGCGGGTCCTGCTGATCACTTCCTCATTCTCCAGTCTACGGATCGGATCAACTGATGGATGGGAATCAGGGAGAATCATTTGGTGCGATATTGCCGCCAGTGCACTGTTCTGGTCGCAACTGGCACTCGATGATCTTCGACTTTCAGCAATCCCACAACAGAATGATCCTCTGAGAGACCAGGCAATGTGGACAGCTGCTCAATTTCCTCAGTCTCCAAAGCAGCAATACCAGAAGCCCATCGGTACCCTTTTTGGGTCTTTCAAGTACTCAATCCTGAGGTAGTCTATGCTGGGGATGCATGGAGCCTCTGGCAGAAAGCTCCAGGGGAGACTTGAGGTCGACCTCTTGGCTTTTGTAGTCAGGGATACAGAGGATCTGAAGCGAGCTATACCTCAACTGAGAAAGAGATACTGGCAGCCTATGAAGGGGTTTGAGCTGCTTCAGAAGTGATAAGCACTGAAGCACAGCTCCTCCTGGCACCCTGGTTGCTTGTGCTGGGCTCCATGTTCAACGGCAGAGTCTCCTCTACACATCATGCAACTGATGCTACATGGAGTAAATGGGCTGTGCTAATTACAAAACCAGCTGGAATAGGAAATCCCAGTCGTCCTGGCATTCTAGAAGTCATCATGGACTGGCCAGAGGGCAAAGATTTTGGAATGTCACCAGAGGAGGAGGTGATGCGTGCTGAAGAGGCCCCACCATATAATAAACTGTCAGAAAGTGAAAAGCAGTATGCCTTGTTTACTGATGGCTCTTGCCGTATTGTGGGAAAGCATTGGAGATGGAAGGCAGCTGTATGGAGTTCCCTGTGACAAGCTGCAGAAACTGCTGAAGGAGAGGGTGAATCGAGTCATTTTGCCTAAGTGAAAGCCATCCAGCTGGCCTTGGCAATTGCTGAATGAGAAAAGTGGCCAGTACTTTATCTCTATACTTACTCATGGATGGTGGCAAATGCCATATGGGGGTGGTTGCAGTGATGGAAGCAGAGCAACTGGTAACACACAGGTAAACCCATCTGGGCAGCTTCACTGTGGAAAGATATTGCTGCCCGGGTGCAGAACCTGGTGGTGAAGGTACGTCATGTAGATGCCCATGTACCCAAGAGTTGGGCCACTGAGGAACACCAGAACAACCAACAAGTGGATAAAGCGGCTAAGATTGAAATGGCTGAGATGGACTTAGATTGGCAACATAAAGGTGAATTATTTTTGGCCTGGTGGGCCCATGACACTTCAGGCCATCAGGGCAGAGATGCAACATATAGATGGGGCTGTGATGAGGGGTGGACTTAACAATGGACATTATTGCCCAGGTTACTCATGAGTGTGAAACATGTGCTGCAATTAAACAAGCTATATGGTAAAAGCCTCTTTGGTATGGAGTGTGGAGACAGTGTTCTCACCAGAGAATGGATAATTGATACATAAACTCTGAAAATCCTGAAAGATACAGCAAGGCCATGAGAGGCCCAAGGAAGCTTAAGCAAGCAAGATAAGAAGAAGCTGGAATTCACTGAGGTAATGAGAACTGTGGACTGTTGGCAAGCTTTTGAGGTCAAGTTCCCACACCTGTGCTTAACCAATTATATGCTAGTTGCAAAGGGTCTTCAAGACATGTATCCAATCCTAATATGCCAAATCACTGTAAGTGCATGTAAGAAATAGTATTTAAGGGGTTAAGGCTTTGTAATAAATGGCTTTTGTCTGATCATATTGATCTCTGACTGAGTCCATATTTTTTCTGTGGCAAATGGTGCCCAACATGGGGCACCCCCCTATTTTTCATATTGAAACTGAAGGAATTAAAGCACGTGACACTGAAGAAAGTGGAAAACACAGAGCCGCAGGTTCGTTGGCTGGGTTCGATCTGGCAGGACCAGGATCGGGAGGTAGCCGCCTCGGAACAGAGCCTAGTGAGCCCAGAAGACACTGTGCAGTGCAAATAAGGTACCAGCCAACGGGGTTTGGAAGAGGGTTAGGATGGGGAATCAATTAAGTAAAGAAAAAATGGTCATCCTTAAGCTCTTCCAGCATATCCTCTCAGTGAGAGGGATAGAATATGACGATAATCTGTTAAAAAGATTGTTTCTCTGGAGTAAAGAAAAAGAGCTGATCAAGGGGTTAATGAAGCTTTTGATCTCGGGACTTGGAAAAAAATTGGGGCACGCCTGTGGGATCAAGTTACTTGTTGGTTTAAGGAGGCGAAGTCTCTTGCTGCCCCCTGGTTACTACTAAAAGGGACTCTAGCCGCAATGAAGGCTGAGAAACAGGTGCCAAAATCCGCTTTTACAGCTCTCTCTGACTCGCCTTCACAACAGCAGGGCTCGGCACCTACATTAGATTCAGCACCCGGTGCTACAGCCATGCTAGTGTCGTCTGCTTCAGGCATAAAACATTCTGGCCAAAAACTGGCACGCAGTACAGTAGGAAAGTTTGAGGACCCTGCGCCTTTCCCCTATCCTGTGTCGACAACTCCTTTACCGGCGGTAGCTCCAGCTGATACTCGGGAGTCAGTAGCGGCTACTGAGCAACCGAAACAAACTGATGTTAACCCTTTTCGTGCTGCTACTGCCCCTAAACTTAATCTCCAAGAATTTTTGGAGTCTCCTAAGGAGGAGAGTGTAACTCCGAATAAATACCCACCTCCACCACATAAACCACCGCTTGCATCGCTCCCACTGGAGCTGCAAAATGAGTGGAACTGGGGGCAACGGACAAAATCCTTGGATAAACAATTGCAGGACTTGAGGGACCGTCTGGACAAATTGGGGGAGGAGAGGCAGCAAGCCCCAGAAAAACCGGAAAAACCGGAAAAAACAGCTAAGATCAGTCCGTGTGATGTGCCGTTACCACTGACTCCTACATCTAATAAAGCCAATCCGAGTGCCATGAGATGGCGAGGCTGCATTCAGGATGCAATCATAGGCAGTACTATTTTACCGATAGATGTTCCCGATGCATTCCCTGTTATTATAAATTCTCAGGGACAGTCTGTCTGGACTCCTATGGACTGGAAAGCTATGAAAGAAATTAAGGGAGCAATTACTCAGTATGGGTTGTCTTCCTCATATACACAGAAAATGTTATCTGCTTTCTTTTCTAGTAATGTTACTCCAAATGATTGTCTCAGAGTGGCTGCAATTTTATTAACTCCTTCACAGCTCCTACATTTTAAAAGTGGGTTTGAGGAGCTTGCTGCAAGGGCTGCAGATGAGAATTCAGAGTGTAATCCTCATCACCCTTTGCATGGTGTTTCATCTGAAATGTTATTGGGAAAGGGACAATTTCACCCTGATGGAGTACAAGCTCGTATGAAAATTGAAGTTTTACAGCAAGCACAGCAATTGGCTTTAGCTGCTCTGAAAGCTGTGCCAGAAGCAGGAAAGCCTAATCCTTCATATACATCAGTAAAGCAGGAACCTACTGAGCCCTATATGCAATTTATTGACAGATTGGCAGAGGCTATCGAAAAGAATATTGATCTGGCATCTAATGCTAAAGAATCGATGATATGTCTCCGGCTATGGAAAATGCTAACCGAGCTTGTAAGCATATTTTGCAGGTTTTGCCAAAATCTGCTGGTCTTCAAGAAATGATGGATACATCTTCTAAAGTGGGCACAGCAGAGGAAAAGGCTGGATACATCGCTACTGCCTTCGCCACTGCTGTTAAACCCCTTCTACAACAAGGTCAGGGTGATCGTGGGGGTACTAAAGGACAAACTATTATTGAACGAACACATCAAACTTTGAAACAACTGTTGGAAAAACAAAAAACGGGGGAAGAAGGACGTATACCGGTAGCAAGGATACAGAAAGCTGTATATGTTATGAATTTTGTGCAATTGACAGGAGACTTTAATGACCCCCCAGCTATAATACATGGTCAGGCATTAGGTTCAGGTTATATGACTAAAACTCCGGGTATTTTGGTCCAGTACAAGGATTTGGAAACCGGCATTTGGAAAGGTCCTGTGAAAGTAAAACTAACTGGTCGAGGTTATATATGTGTAATTACAGATTCTGGTCTGCGGTGGGTGCCAGCTCGATGGGTGAAACCCTGGAAAGAGTCAGCACCCCCCCAGGACACCCCCATTTGTCAGTGATTGAATTAATTGAAATTTCAGCTTAGGACTTCCGTTTTATGGATGTTTTCAGTCCCTCTTAAAGAGAAGGGAGCAATCTTTTTCACATTAAAAAAACAAACAAACAAAAAACCATCCACCCCCACCCCCCACCCCCCGAAATTACAGCGAGACAAACACGGGATATAGGCATATTATGTGCTTTTTCGGTGGTGGGAAGGTCTTTCGTATGCTCTTATCAGGGGTATTGGGCATACGGTGTCTCATTTAATACAGTCTCTCTGTGATACTTATGAACTAGAATTTGGTAAAAATAAGTATGTCCAGGTTTCTATCAACCTTTGGAGACCTTTGTAGATATTGCTGGCCACTTCTTCCAGCACAGGCTGGCCACCTGTGTTGGAATGAGTGTGCATTTTGGTCAGTATAAAAGCCCAAGCCTCATGCACTGTGGGGGAGGCAGAGCCTCTGTGGGGACGCCCGCTAAGGATGTGCCTGCCACCTCGCACTGCAATGATGCTTCTCGGAGCTGGTTTCCTGTTAGTCTCCGCAGGGTCCTTATGCCACGTTCTGTATGTGGGACCATGTAGTGGGAGTAATAATTGTCTTTTTGTGTTTCAAATATTGTACTTGTGTGGAGTGTGCTTGTGGGATCCCACACGTGTGTGTGTGTGTGTTGAGGGCAATTGATGTTTTGCGTATTGTTGGGTTTATGTAAAAGTTTTTAACGGGTAGCTGTTTAACATTTCGGGCATGAAAGAGTTCATGTAAAAGTGCGGCTGCTGGCAGGTATTTATAGTTGCTGCTGAAGCAGGCAGGTGGCTGTAGCTGCTGCTGAGCAGGCTGGCTTTTGCAGGGATAAAAAAAAAAAGGGGGAAAAGAGCAATGATGCAGCAAACTCCTCGACGATTAACAATGTGCAGTTTAACCTGCCTGCTTCTCAAGAACTGATACCATGGGGGAGGGGGTATATTTGTGTCCTCCTGCCTACAGGTCCATGGCGAATGACTGCAAAGTTTGCCAAGCCTTGCCATGAGCTGGACAGACAAATGGAAAAACCTGATGCCTCAGCTACAGGAGCTGAGCGTGAATACCCCAAGCAGAATGAGATAGAGGAAGAGAAAAAACGAATAACTGCAAAACATCACTTGGGGACAACTGAAAAGTAACATCCTGAATATGTATGCTTGTAAAGTAGCTATTATTAGAGGCTGTGATTTTGTGTATAAAACCTCCTGTATTTACTAGCTAGTTGCTAATAAGAAACTACACCTTGTATTGTATAGATTTGTCACTTGTAAGAGAGATGTTAGAGTATGGAAGTTTGCAGTGGCTACTTGAAAATGCTAAGGCAAAAGCTAGAAAGATTTTAATACAATGGTAGTGTTATAAAGCAGGTAATGGAACAAATTAGGAGGGTGGGAGAATTCCACAGGTAAGAAATTTCTTTGGCTAGTCCCTCACTGCCATCAGCATCTTCAACATGCTGCTGCACCCTGTAATAGTTACTTTGCTAATGTAAATCTGTGTGTGCTTTGCCATAGTAGCTACTTGTTACTGGATGAAGCAGGTGAAACTCTGCATTGACAACAAGGTGCAAGGACTGAGGCTGACCAAAGGCCTGCTACCACAGTCAAGGGCAAAACTGGGTTGGCCTCTGTGTTTGCCACCAAGAAGAACCTTTAGCTCTGCTGTTGGGTGCAACCCAGCAGGCGTGGAGCAGTGGGGACACATGCCATGCCAGACCTTGATGTGAAGGATGGCCTCCCCTGTTATCAGAGAGCCATACAGCAGAAAAAAGGGGCAGGCCCAGCAGCCTGTAGTCGGCATATGTGGAGATATAATCTAGCCCAAATCCCCTGCTCAAGTAGGATCATCCAAACCATATATAGAACAAAAAGGGGGAGATGTGGAGACAGTGTTCTCACGGGAGAATGGATAATTGGTACATAAACTCTGAATAATCCTGAAAGATACAGCAAGGCCATGAGAGGCCCAAGGAAGCTTAAGCAAGCAAGATAAGAAGAAGATGGAATTCACTGAGTTTTGAGAACTGTGGACTGTTGGCAAGCTTTAGAGGTCAAGTTTCCACACCTGTGCTTAACCAATTATATGCTAGTTGCAAAGGGTCTTCAAGACATGTATCCAATCATAATATGCCAAATCACTGTAAGTGCATGTAAGAAATAGTATTTAAGGGGTTAAGGCTTTGTAATAAATGGCTTTTGTCTGATCATATTGATCTCTGACTGAGTCCATATATTTTCTGCGGCAATGGAGGACAATGGCTGAAGTACAAACTTGGGGAAGCTGGGCAGATTGACTATATCACACTCCCACCAACCCACCAAAGCAAGCGCCATGTGCTTATGATGTTCGAAGCAACCACTAGATGGCTGGAAACATGCTGTGCCCCACGCCACTGCCCAGAACACTCTCCTGGGCCTTGAGAAACAAATCCTGGGGCAACACAGCATGTCAGAGAGAATTGAGTCAGACAATGGGACTCATTTCCAGAACAACTTCATAGACATTTGGGCTATTTTAAAATTTATCAATGTTTTTTTTTAATTCCATTTGATCTTCTAATTTTAAGGGATACTGTTTTATTCTAATTGGGCAGCCCCCTGCCTTTTTATTTCCACTTTAATAGGCAAAGCATTTTTCGCCTTACCTGGAACTTCAGATGCCTATACTCCCAGATATACCTGATAAAGGTTTTCTTCTATTTCAGGGAGGTCCTCCTTATCAGTATCAGATAGGACAGATGCAGAGGGTGCTCCTCTTGGAGGTACCTGTGATACATGATTTTCCAAGCTATCTTCCTGATTACTGATTTTTGACTTTAAACATCTTTCCCCAATATCACAGTCTGAACGACATCTCTCCAGCTTAACTTTCAGTTTTTCCCTGTCCTTTTCCAAAGCTAAAATCAAGGGATCTAGCGGAGCTATATTAATTTTGCATTCAGTCTGTCACTCCGCGTGATTTCTTAAAGTGAAAAACATATCTGCATACCTTATTTCGTCCCATTTTCCTTCCCCCCTCAAAACAACATTAACTGTAACAATGTATTATGGTTCAGAGTTCCATTTTGAGGCCATTTTTCCTGATGTTCCAAAGTATACAAAGGCCACCATTTGTTACAATATTTTACCAATGTTTTCTTAGTTACCGAGCCCCCAGGTTACTTTAAACATACTAATCAAGGCTCCTACCATGCACCCAGCTTGTTGCAGGCGCTCTTTAGCTTTGTTTATGGTGTCTCTACAAACTGCCTCAATAGATCAGAGGTTTGTTTGTTGTGGGGGTTGTTTGTTTGTTTGTTTTCTTTTGGTTTTGTTTGTTCTTTGTTTTGGTTTTTTCACTCCTCAGCTCTGGCGTCCATCCTGGCCGTTCCACCGGTGGAGCGTTGGGAGCCTGTCCTGGGTTCAGCAGTAGCAGTCATGTTTCTCCTCCTTGGTAGCTGGTGCAGTGCAGTGTTTTGACTTTCGGCTCGGGAACAGAGCTGATAGAGATGTTTTGGTTTGGCCAAGGACTTTGTGAGCCTCACGCTCTGCCAGGGGGGAGGGGAAGCCAGGAGGAAGCAGAGACAGGACACCTGACCCAAACTGACCAAAGAGGTATTCCATACCATAGCACGTCATGCCCAGGATGTAACTGGGAGTTAGCCGGAAGGGCTGGGAGACTGCAGGGTTGGAGGAGGTATCGGTCGGAGCTTGGTCGGGCTTGGGGGGCGAGTTATCGGTCAGCGGGTGGTGAGGTGTTGTATTCTGTTCCCTTGTTATTTCCTTTATCATTATTATCATTGGTGGTAGCAGTAGTGATTTGTGTTATACCTTAGTTACTAAACTGTTCTTATCTCAACCCGTGGGAGTTGCATTCTTTTGATTCTCCTCTCCGTCCCTCCGAGAGCAGGGGGAGGGCAAGAAAGGGGGGGAAGTGAGTGAACGAATTACCTGACTGGGTTTAAACCACGACAGTTCTTTTTGGCGCCCAACGTGGGGCACGAAGGGTTGAGATAACGACAGATTTGACTAGATTAATAGTCATTCGTCACAATGCTGATTTATTGGGTATCAGAGTTGTTCTTGATCTCACAGCTTCAGACCGTTGTAACTTACATAGAGCCGGTATTTGCTGTGATAGTGTTTATCAAGTGTGGGGCCTGGGCTAAGGTTCTTGTCTCACTGTGCTTTATGGCAATGGCTTGTAATACGGGTGGGCTCCAGCAGCAGGGCGGGACGGACGTGGCCGTGGACTTGTACCTGGCCGTCTGGCTGCTCTTCACCGTCCTGGCCCTCGCCCTCGCCTCCATCTTCGTGAGGCTGCGGGGAGCCGAGGGGGAGCGGCCCCGGGAGCCGGCGGCTGCTGAAGCGGCCCGGGAGAGCGGCCCCGGGGACCAAGCGGCGGCGGGAGCGGGGCCGGAGGCCGCCAGGGGACGGCTGCCGGTGGAGGAGGCCGGGGCGGTCGAGGAGCGGAAGGAGGCGGCTCCCGAGCAGCGGGAGAAGGCGGCGGAGGAGCCGAGCCCCGCGGAGGAGCCGAGCCCCACGGCCGAGCCGAGCCCCACGGCCGAGCCGAGCCCCGCGGAGGAGCCCAGCTCCGCGACGGCCGAGAGCATCCCCCGGAAGCCGCCCGCCGAGCCCCAGGGGGACGCAGGAGACCACGCAGCATTTCCCGGCAAGGCAGAGGAGGAAGAGCTGGACTCAGGAAAAGAGAAGCTGGTGGTGGGAGAGCCGGCAAGCACAGCAGCTACACCAGCCCCAGTGACAAGTACAGCAGCATCGTTTGAGAGTTCTGAAGGCTCTGAATGGCCTTTGGGTATCCTTGGGACCTGCCTGCTGACTGTGATGGGGATCAGCATGTTGGCACACACACAGGCTGTGTTCTACCCACAACCATTTTGTCTGATCTCAAAAGTTAAGCAGAGTCAGGTTTGGGTCTTGTCTGGGATTAGACGACAATATAGGGGGACCAAGAGGTTTTCCCCAAGGCTGGACAGTCATGAGTGGCAGGGTGTGTGGGACAGTATGGGCAAGTATCTAGTCCACTGGGCCCCTCCAGTGCTTTGGCAGCATCGGAGATGGAAGGCAGCTGTATGGAGTCCCCAGCAACAAGCTGCAGAAACTGCTTAAGGGGACAGTGAATTATTTTAAGCCTGGTGGGCCCATGGCACTTCAGGCCATCAGAGCAGAGATGCAACATAGAGATGGACTCATGATCGAGGGGTGGACTTAACAATGGATACTATTGCCCAGGTTATTCACGAGTGTGAACACTGCACACAGTCTCTCCTGCTCTGGAAGACTGTTACAAGAGATGGAGCCTGACATGGACCAGATGGACGCAGCAGCTTTATAGGGACTGGTCCATGCACTAAGATAAGAGTGCACCGAGATAAGAGTGATGGTATATTGAAAATGTGGGATCTGAGCATGACATGAATGGTATGGAATAAGGGGTGGATAATGTCCTGGGTTCAGCAGTAGCAGTCATGTTTCTCCTCCTTGGTAGCTGGTGCAGTGCAGTGTTTTGACTTTCGGCTCGGGAACAGAGCTGATAGAGATGTTTTGGTTTGGCCAAGGACTTTGTGAGCCTCACGCTCTGCCAGGGGGAGGGGAAGCCAGGAGGAAGCAGAGACAGGACACCTGACCCAAACTGACCAAAGAGGTATTCCATACCATAGCACGTCATGCCCAGGATGTAACTGGGAGTTAGCCGGAAGGGCTGGGAGACTGCAGGGTTGGAGGAGGTATCGGTCGGAGCTTGGTCGGGCTTGGGGGGCGAGTTATCGGTCAGCGGGTGGTGAGGTGTTGTATTCTGTTCCCTTGTTATTTCCTTTATCATTATTATCATTGGTGGTAGCAGTAGTGATTTGTGTTATACCTTAGTTACTAAACTGTTCTTATCTCAACCCGTGGGAGTTGCATTCTTTTGATTCTCCTCTCCGTCCCTCCGAGAGCAGGGGGAGGGCAAGAAAGGGGGGGAAGTGAGTGAACGAATTACCTGACTGGGTTTAAACCACGACAGAGCCGAATCGGAGGGCAGCTTCTTTGGAACATGGGTACCGAACTCTTATCAAATACCGGCTGCAAACGCCAGCCTGCTCGGCAGCTGCTATAAATGCCTGCCTGCTCAGCAGCAACCATAAATAGCTACCGGCAACCGCACTTTTACATTAAGCCTTTCTTGCCCGAAATGTTAAACTGCTACCCGTTAAAAACTTTTACATGAACCCGACAACAAAAAATACACAGAACACTGTCTGCCCTTAACACACGCACACACACATGTATGGGATGCCACACTGGGCGCCACGATCTCACTTTTTGACTTTAACGTCTCTAAAATAGTTCTTCAAATGACTAAAAAATTTTTCACAGTGTCATTGCCTTTTGTAACTGCATCCCACAATTTAACTCCTGCACCATTCCACAAAGAGACCTCAAATACGGTGGACTCATCAGTCTCTGGATAATGCGTCTTTGACCATTTCAACATTGAAGTCTGTCTCTTTAAAGGTTGCTCCCTTCACCTTAAGAAGGACTGAAAACATCCATAAAACAGAGTCTTCTTCCTTAGTGATTTTTTCCAAGTCCCAAGCTCAAAGGCTTCATTAACCCCCTTGATCAGCTCTTATTCTTTACTCCAGAGAAACAATCTTTTTAACAGATTATCGTCATACTCTGTCCCTCTCACTGAGAGGATATGCTGGAAGAGCTTAAGGATGGCCGTTTCTTCTTTACTTAATTGATTCCCCATCCTAATCCTCTTCCAGACCCGTTGGCTGTTACCTTATTTGCACTGCGCAGTGTCTTCCGGGCTCACTAGGCTCCGCTCCGAGGCGACTACCTCCTGATCCTGGTCCTGCTGGTTCGAACCCAGCCAATGTCCCTGCGGCTCCACATTTTCCACTTTCTTCGGTGTCATGTGCTTTAATTCCTTCAGTTTCAATATGAAAAATAGGGGGGTGCCCCATGTTGGGCACCATTTGCCACAGAAAAAATATGGACTCAGTCAGAGATCAATGTGATCAGACAATAGCCGTTTATTGCAAAGCCTTAACTCCTTATATACTGTTGCTTGCATGCACTTACAGTGATTTGGCATATTATCATAGAATCATAGAATCATTAGGGTTGGAAAGGACCTTAAGATCATCTAGTTCCAACCCCCCTGACATGAACAGGGACACCTTACGCTAAATCATATCACCCAAGGCCTCGTCCAACCTGGTCTTGAACGCTGCCAGGGATGGACCATTCACAACCTCCCTGGGCAACCTATTCCAGTGCCTCACCACCCTAACAGTAAAGAATTTCCTTCTTATATACAACCGAAACTTCCCCTATCTAAGTTTTAACCCGTTACCTCTTGTCCTGTCACTACAGTCCCTAATGAAGAGTCCCTCTCCAGCATCCTTGTAGGCCCCCTTCAGATACTCGAAGGCTGCTATGAGGTCTCCACGCAGCCTTCTCTTCTCCAGGATGAACAGCCCCAACTTCCTCAGCCTGTCTTCATATGGGAGGTGCTCCAGTCCCCTGATCATCCTCGTGGCCCTTCTCTGGACTTGTTCCAAGAGTTCCACTTCCTTTTTATGTTGAGGACACCAGAACTGCACACAATACTCCAGGTGAGGTCTCACAAGAGCAGAGTAGAGGGGCAGGATCACCTCCTTCGACCTGCTGGTCACGCTGCTCTTTTGATGCAGCCCAGGATACAGTTGGCTTTCTGGGCTGCAAGTGCACACTGCCAGCTCATGTTCATTTTCTCATCGACCAACACCCCCAAGTCCTTCTCCGCAGGGATGCTTTGAATCTCTTCTCTGCCCAACCTGTAGCTGTGCCTGGGATTGCTCCCACCCAGGTGTAGGACCTTGCACTTGGCATGGTTAAACTTCATGAGGCATATTATGAGGTCCTATGGACCATTCTACTCATCAGGGGAACAATACAAGGTACAATGAGTAAAACAATTATTAACAAAACAAAGCCCAGCAGGATTCCTTTTAACCTCCCAAAGTTCCACTAGTTAATCATTCCATCATTTTTCCATATCCATATTAAACCCTTTCCAGGTTTGAACAGGAACATGTGCAACCTTTTTCATTTCAGTAATTATCTTTTCAATAAGTTTTCCTTTGTCATCTATCTGTAGACAACAGCTGGATATATTGAATTTCCCACACCCCACACCCCCCCTTCCTAGGCTAAAAGGTAATCTAGGGCTAAACGATTTTGATATACTGCCATACGAATTTTGTTATTCTGCTTGGTTAATGAATCACCAGTTTTGTTATTCACAATTTCCAGGACGGCTTGCAACCTAATTATGCGATTTAACATATATATAGGAGTCCGGTATCCCCAGGATCCATCTTCAGCCCAGATGGCAGGATCATAGTGTGCAATAATTTGCTCCGGGGGCCACTGATCATCTTTCCAGTTTCCAATCTGTAGGTCCCTTTTTGCCCAGGATATTTCAGATACATCAGAATAGACTGGCACCCCTAAACGTTCCCCCCTGTGCATTGGTGATAAAAAGAAACTTGGCCAGATGGTTCCCAAAGCACATGTTCTGGTCCAATTCCTGGGTAATTCAGAGTATGCATATTTACCACAGATACAATGTAGCCCTTCTGGAGCATCCCACTTTTCCCTAGGATTCTTATTTAAAGTCCAATTTTTCCCTCCATCTGCAATATCCGAAGGATGGCCCCAAGTTGTCCAGTTTCTCATTGTTTCATTCCAAATTCTACTGTTTTCACAAGTTAAACCCTCCCACTGGCTTTTTCCCTTGTCTCCCAGGGGGCTTTGCCAACAGTTTTGGCCAATGATACTTGTCTGTAGTGCCCATTGGACTTTGCTTGAGTTCCATATATTATTTTTAGTAATATTAATTTCCTTCGACTCCCAAGGCCATTGTTCCCCCATATTGGTACCTCCACAAACATAACAATTACTTATATTAAGTAGTTTTGCTATGTGGGGTTGCTGCCCACAGCTGAGATATGTTTATGCTTCTCAGTGGCAGGCATAGAGGCCAACCCGGGCTTGCCCTCGGCCATCTTATTTTCTCCTATTCACTTTTCACGCAAACTTTTATTCACACACACTTATAGTAGATTTTTCAGTTACCTCCCACTCCGATGGTACCAGTAACTCCCAGGCACAGAGTAGAGTAGAGTACATCAGCGTCCCGTAATTGTTGTCTATATTCAATCCAGGGTGAATTTTTATGAAACGTCATACAACACGGGTGTCTATTATGGGAGCTGCAATACCTCTTCTGTTTACAAGTCTTACACTGACAGAACACCCAACTGGTGTGTCTTGTATTGGGGTGTCTTAGACATGGTATATACCTTGGTGAAGGCTCTCGTTCCTCTGTTACAGGATATAATCTATTTTTTCTTTAGAGACATCACAAGCCAAAGCCAGTTCCCCATGTGTATCTGAATAATATAATCCAGATCCCCCAAACTGGGGAATATTACCTTCCCAGGAAGAGAACTGGAGTTTCCTCAAAGTATCCCATGAGGGAATTTGAAACCAGTCATATAAGATGCCGTGGTTTAAATCCAGTCAGGCAACTTGTTCACTCACTCCCAGTGAGTGGTGCTGGGCTGACAACAATCGAGGCCCCCCCCCCCCCACCGGGGCTCTCCCCTTCCCCGCTCCCGGAGGAACGGGGAGGAGGATCGAAAGGGTGCAACTCCTACGGGTTGAGACAAGAACAGTCCAGCAACCAATGTACAACACAAATCACCACTGCTACTACCAACTATAACAATGATAAGAGAAAATAACAAGGGAAGAGAATAGGATACCACCAGCCAAGAAGCCCGTGTCCTTCCAGGTAACTCCCAGTTACCCCTCACCCTGGGCATGAAGTGCTGTGGTATGGAATACCTCTTTGGCTAGCCCGGGTCAGGCGCCCCATCTCTGCTTCCTCACAGCTTCCCCTCCTCCCTGGCAGGGCATGAGTCTCACAAAGTCCTTGGTCAGGGTAAACATCACTTAGCAACAACCAAAAACATCGGCTTCACCAACACTGTTCCCAGGCTGGAAGTCAAAACACAGCACTGCACCAGCTACCACAAAGGAGAAACATGACTGCTACTCCTGAACCCAGGACATAAGCTCACCCTTATCCTTTTGTATTCGTGGGTTATCACCTATATATTACTACATAGTCCTCTTCTTGAGAGTCAATTTGGTGTCACCTGGAGCAGATACGACAGTCCACTCCGTAGGTTCTTCCACAGGTCCTTTAATCCTGCTGGCATGGGTCCACCCTCTTTCTCTGATCCAGACCACAGCTTCCGTTGTCAGCAATACCTGAAAGGGTATATTGAGTACTTTTGCTATATTTTTTGCTATGTTTTCTGCCAAGTTCACAAACTTTCTGGCAATTGTGGGAATTTCATATTTTGCTCCAGTTTCCATTTTGTGCCCAAGTGGCTGGCCCATAGGTTTTTATTATCTGCTCTGGGGGCCATTCATCCTCTCCCCATCTTTGGGATCCTCTGATTATCGATTATTTGTTTCTTTTTAAATTTTCATATACTAGTACTCCCAAATCATTACCTTCCTGGGCTGGTAATAAGAAAAACCCAGGTTGTATTATTCCCAGAGTCATATCCATCCAAAATGTCCCAGTGCCCTGCTTTAGTAAAACATATCCATTCTTCCCCTTGTGGACAGCCTATTTCCAATCTTATTCCCCTTTTTCCCAAATTTTTAGCTACCTAAAATTGCTCTTTTCCCATGGTGCAGGTTTCCAGTTTTTTTGAATCATAACAGAACTTATTTATATGTGTGTGTATAATGAGGTAATTAACCTGTATGACTCTAATATAGATGTTTTATCAGCACTTATTGCAGGATATTGCCTTCATTCCCAAAGGGAAATACCATAAGAGGACTAACAGAGGTCCAGTATGACTTATAAGCCCGCCTCCCATGCCTATGGGGTTGCTACTCACAGCAGGTATATGTGATCTTCACGATGGCGAGTACAGAGGTCAATCTGGTCTTGCCCTGTATTATCCTTTATTTATTTAGGTGCTTTATAAGTTTTTCAACTTTGGAGGCAAATTTCCTCTGACACTTTTCCACAATGTTTTCCTACTCTCCTGGTATATTCCGATGTTCAGGGATAAACCTCGCCTTTCCACACACAAGAGTAATAATAGCCTCTGATTTGTCCTTCCAATTACACTTACTGCAGAGTCTTGACCTTTTATGGGAGGAATAAAACCACCTTTGCTTACACTGTAGACGTTCGCACAAAACCCAACTTGGATGGAATTTATCAAGGCACTCTAGACATGGTATTATTCGGGGTTTACTTGAGTCTAAGACAAAGTTCTCTGATTTAGGTAGTTCCCAATCAATAGCAATAGGATTCCAACTATATTCTGCCTTGTATACCCCTGCCTTCTCGTTATGGTTTGTTATTGGTTCCCAACATGTCCCTTCCTGAAATACAACCAATGTTTCCTTTTCTAGGCCCTCAAATTGGCCTAGTTCAAGCCATCTGTGCAAAGACATATATCCCCCTCCCTTGATGATTATTTAGTCCTTTCAAGAGTTACTTTCAGTGGGTTGTCTGATGATGTTAAGAGTCCCTGTAACAGGTTTTTCCAATGGTCCTTTTACTGGGGAAGCATGGGTCCACCCTTTTTCTTTAGTTCAGATTGCAGCTTCTGTTGTCAGCAATACCTGAAAGGGACCTTCCCGTTAGGGAGTTAAAGATTGCTCTCTCCAGGTCTTAATCAGTACCCACTCCCTGGGATTAATGTTATGGATTTTAAAGTCTAAAGGCATCATCTGGGGAATCCAACCTTTTAATCCTAAATGTTCCAGGGTCTGAGCTATTGTGGTGATATATTTTCTGATACTCGCCTCTCCTCCTTCATAAGTATCAGTCTCCTTTTGGGTTGCCATAAAAGGTAATCCGAACATCATTTCATAAGGAGATATCTCTAAATCCGATCTGGGTTGCGTTCAAATCCGTAACAATGCTAAAGGCAAACACTTTACCCAAGACATTTGGGTCTCAATCATTAATTTAGTTAATGTTTGTTTCAAGGTTTGATTCATTCTTTCCACTCTTCCCAAGCTTTGAGGATGCCATGTGGCGTGCAATTCCCATTTTATCCCCAAGGCTTGGGTTACTTGTTGTACAATTTTTGATGTAAAATGTGTTCCCCTATCTGAGTCGATTCTGCTAATCATCCCATTTCTCAAGATAATTACTTCTAAAAGGGTTTTTCATACTGTATTTGCTGTAGCCCTGACAGACAGAACTGCTTCCACCCAATGAGTTAAGTGATCTACTATTACTAATAGGAACTTCCACCTCTGCACAGGAGGGAGTTCAGTGAAATCTATTTGAATGCTTTGAAAGCACCAATTCACATCACCCGGAGGTAGTTTTTCTTGTAAACTTTTTATTCACTCTTTGGCAAGTCATGCATTTATCAGTTATTTGTTTTGCTGACCCAAAAATTCCAATACATCCATACTCCCTTAAAAAGTGGTCACATAGGGCTTGTGTGCCCCAGTGAGTCTTTTGATGTATGTTTTCTAATATCTGTCTGGTCAGTGGTTTATTAAGGAGTTGCCTCCCATCAGGGAGTTTCCATTTCCCATGTCAATCCTGTTTTCCTCCTATTTTATTCAACTCTCTCTCTTCTGACTCACTGAATTTTGGAATCTCCAACTCCTCCTCCTCAGGTAACAGAACGAACATTACTCTCTCAATTCTGTTTTCTGATGCATCTCTAGCTTCTTGGTCTGCTAGATTATTTCCCCTTATTTTGGGTGTCATTCCTCTCTGATGTCCCCTACCATGCACTAGAGCTATTTCTTCAGTTAATTTTAATGTTTCCAAGACTTCCAAGATAAGCCCTTCATGAATAAACCACTTCCCTTTTGAATTTAAAAGTCCTCATTCTTCCCAAATCTTCCCAAAGGTGTGCACTACACCAAATGCATATATCTAGTCAGTATAAATATTTCCCTTCCTATGCGCTAGGTATTCTAAGGCTCTTTTTAGAGCATATAGCTCACACATTTGAGCTGACCAATTTGAGAGCAGTTTTTTCAATTGTTTGCATCTTTTCTTGTTAAATAAGGAATACCCTGACATCCTTTTTCTCTGTAGACATCTAGAAGATCTGTCCACATATATTGTTTCACCTTCTGGGAGGGCCTGTTCCATTAAATCCTCCCTAATCTTGGTCTGGTATTGTATAACTTCTAAACAGTTATGGGTTAAACCTTCTTTTGGCTCCCCATATAAGAACTGAGCAGGGTTTCGGCTTTTGTCCACCATTAATGTGAAATCATTGTTATTAATTAATATTGCTTCATACAAATAAAAGGGTGTGTCCAGTGAGGGTCCAGCAAGCCCTCAGTCCCATCTGTCAGCATGTCTGCTCCCACTTGTCTGCCTGCCCCAGCGCTCATCCCATGCTCAAACACAGAAGCTGCTCAAGCTCCCCTCCTTTCCCCCTTGGTTTTCCTTTTTTTTTTTTTTCCTCACAGTTGCTCACCCTGCTCTGCAGGGGCTACAGATGCCTGCCTCTACAACAGCACTTCTGCTTTAACCCTTTCTTAACTCTGAATGTGAATCTGCTGCTTGTTGCCAGTGACAGCAATCTCTTCCTCCTTATCAAAATCAGATAGGACAGATGCAGAAGGTGCTTCCCTCAGAGGTACCTGTGATACATAATTTTCCAACCTATCTTCCAGATTACTTTGGTGTTTTTTTCTGTTTTTTGTTTTTTGTTTTTAACTTTAAACATCTTTCCCCAATATCGCAGGCTGAACAACATCTCTCCAGCTTAGATTTCTGTTTTTCCCTATCCTTTTCCAAAGCCAAAATTAAGGAATCTGGCAGAGCTACATTAATAAACACAGGAGCTATATTAATTTCGTATTCTGTCTGTCATGCCGGGGGTCTTCTTAAAGTGAAAAACATATCTGCATACATCATTTCATCCCATTTTCCTTGTCGCTTTAAGAACATCAATTGTAACAGCGTATTATAGTTCAAAAGTTCCTTGAAGGGCCACTTTTCCTCATCTTCCAATTTCTATAAAGGCCACCGTTGATTACAATATTTGATCAGAGTTTTCTTATTCACCCTTCCTCCTGGTGGCACCCTTATATCTTTCCAATGAGCTAAAATGCAACCTAATGGGCTCTTTCTGAGAATTCCCCCACTCTGTTGTCCTCCCATTGTAATCCTTTAAAGACATATGATAAGGTTAGCCCTACAACAGCAATATCTTTCCCAGAGTAAAAGGTATAAAGGAGTGCTGCACCCACAACGGATACACCTTAATTCCAAACAGTTCTGTAAATAAACCTCTTGTCTCCCACCAAAAGAGATAATATATTTCAAAGAAGCAGGACACTTAGCTCAGATATACAGACTACAGTGATGACAGATAAGGCAAGGGCTAGTTCGAGTCCCACGCCAGGGAGCTTGAACACTACTTTGAGAGTTAACCCCTATATTGCTCTTCTGGTTCTTTAGTTCTCCCAAATTTCCACAAATTACTCGTACTAATTCGCCCAAACATTCATCCAGTCCCAATCGGACCAATTTCCTGGGCAATTAACACACCAAAAATCCTGACCAAATTCCCCCCACACTTTATCCTCACAAGCAAAACATTCAAAGACAAAAATTGGTTTACACACAACACTACTACAACACTACGGACACCAAAACTCAACAATAGGTCCAATTTCAAAGGACATATATGCTTCATCTGTCTCCAGCCGCTCTCCTCGCGGAGAACACAGAACCGCAGATCAGGACTCCACACTGGTTTCATAGCTATGCCATGTCTCACACAAAACATTCATTCACACAAGGGCCCATCTCTCAATCACCCACTTCACACAGAATGTCCTCTAAGCCAATAATTGGTAACACATAAATCTTAAACCATTGTTTACCTGCCAAAGGTTAGTAAAGCAGTTAGTACAGTTACCCCTGTACCAAACAAACCCTTGGGGTGAGCACCCGAGCTCTTAACCTCTCGTAGGACGTCTCCTTACAACTTATAGGTATCCCCTTTACCTGATATTCCCCAGGAGGTAGAGCCCCTGACACCCCTAGTCTTGTATCTCCTCCTGTTGAATTTCTTTATCTTGTCCTTTCCTTTTGGACCTGAACCATATTCCCTGTTAGCTAACATAAGCCCTAGTGGACTGTCTGGGGCTATTTCCGATGGTAGTTCCCTGCTCCCTTTCTTTCCCAGGACTCGGCTTACCTGCCCCTTGTCTCATACTTATACCCTGGGGGGTCTTTCAGTTTTACTTCAGTTACTCGTTCACTTTGTCTCTTCACTGGCCAATTCCCTTGCAGGAGATTGGAACCGCAGTTAGAAAGACTCCACACTCACTTCACAGATCCAGGCTACCTGGTTGTGTCTCATTCACACACCGATCACCCCCATATTCCTGCCTAACCAAACAATACTTACAGTCCGCTTTCTTGTCTGGGTCTTCATGCACATGAATTACAGGTGACTGCAGTTTCCCTGGGAGCCCTTCCCCGCTTTTGCTTTATGAGTCCCCTTCTTTACCCAGGATATAACCTGCAATCGCTGATGACACCAGAAGAAACCAAGCAAACTGACAAAATCGGCAGGGCGTGCCTTTTTCTCGAATTCCCCTAGGCCCACGGAAGCATGGCAGGCTATCCTGGACAAGCTCCCATTTATGAAATTCGAGCTCACTCCTCTAATCCAGATAACAGGGCTTTATTGAGGGACAAAGTCAATAAAGCAAAAGCAACAGCACTGGGCACGTGACTGTAGCCAGAGGCACACTGATTAGCATTTGTTACAGGTTTATATACTTTCACTATTGCATTAGCCATATACATATTCATAATTCCCATGTATAGGTGGGGAATATTATAACTAGCTCCAGGAACTTATTATCATAAGTCTCCTCCTCTTGGCGCCTGCACACTGCTCTCCAGTGATTGTGGGCAGGGGTCTTGAGGATGAAGTAAGCAGTCATCCTTGTTATAAATGTGGCTCAAATAAATTGACAAGAGCCAGACCAATGAATCAAATCGGTTTATTGAGCAAGCGACAGCAAGCAAAACAGCGCTGGGCGGCCGGGGAGTCTCTGCTCCGCCAACGGCGCACAACCCACTTCCCCAAAGTCACTGGTTTTATACTCTTCTTCAGCCGGTATGAGTGTCACTTCCTGGCGTACTCTGTGTCTGTGTGACCTGTTGATAAGGGGTCTCATTCTGCCTCCCGGTGGGTGTGGGGAGGAAGGCTCCAGCCTGTTGATAAGGAGTCGCATTCTGTCTCCCGGTGGGTGTGGGGAGGAAGGCTCCTTATCGTCTTCCCCATACATCGTTTACTTTAACGGATACCCGTGGTCTATAAGCAAAATGTCGAAGTGTCATAATTTGGGATGGTCTTGGGCAGTCTGGTGGTCATACATAAAATTTTCAGGATGGTAAAGAATTCTTGGTATTTTCATTGCTTGGATACAAAAATCTGAGGAATCATTAAACAATTCTAGCGACAGGCAAGGTATTACACCTATGTCTGAGCAAACCCACTTGGTGTTTTTGGCTGGTAATAACCACTTAGCTGTTTTTATCTGTTTAGCAGAAGTTGTATTAACTTCACATTGATGTTCTTGATGTTTTGGAATTTTTCCTACACATCTGCCCTTTCCAGTGACCTGAGTCAATGTTATCCCTTGATTTTCCTTTCCCCATGTACATTCTGCTGGGTTAGAACCATTTACACCCCTAGCCTTTGTAGTAACTCCCAATGCTTCATAAAAAGGAGGCTTTATCCCATAACACAGCCAGCAATGTTCAGTTAGGTTGGGATTGGTGGCATTTAACAACTGGTAACTAGCTTCCATTAATTTCCAAAGAAAGTTGTCTCCATTACTGTCCTTAGGATTTTGAGTGTCATTTAATAAGAGAATCATTGAGTTGTTGGAAATTATTGTGTCATTGTTAACCCCCACTTCGTCTATTTTAGGAATTTCCTCTGATGGTTTTTCTGCTAACACGTTGTTGGGTCCTACGGGTTTAGGATCTTGTGGGATTGGTTCCTTCTTTATTAAAATGAGGCCCCCTCTATCGGCTCCTGGTTCCTTATATCGTACCCCCCAAGTTTTCCCCATTATCCACCCTTGGTCGAAAGGGTTCGTTATATTAATCATAAGATGCCGACAGTTTCCCGGGGATACTATTCCTCCACTCCAATCTCATTTCGGAGGGGTACATCCATAAGGCCCTCATTGTACCCTTAAAAACCTGTCCGGATTTCCAGGGACCCAATCTGAGGCCATTGTTTTTCATTCCCAGTAGGCACAATAATGTAAGCGGCGAGGAGAAGCAGACAGGCCAACCCAATATGGGTGATAAGCTACTTCTACTTTATTTGTGACGCAGTTCACACATATATAGGAGTGGTATTCAGCCACTCCTTCTTGGCACAACAGTATTGGTTAGCCCCCCCACAGCTTCCTCCACATTCTCCTCCCGTGTCCGGTCTCCGGCTACCTGTGGGGGCCACCCCCTGCCTTGCTTGCACAGTCCTCCAGAACTCTATGGTCCTGCTCTTAGAGTCATTCTGCAACAATTCCCCCCTTTTTCTTTGTGCAAGCAAGGCATTATGGGTTATTCTGTTCACTTGTTTTATCACACAACTATAAACAAGTATAATAGCTACTATGATTAACCTAATCAATGATACATAAGTGCAACACTTTAAACAGCAGTGTTTGACTCAACCTGTAATGCCCCATGAAGACAACCATCTAGTTATTCTTAGGATATTGCTCGTTTACTATTGCTGGGTAAGCTGAGCCAGGGTTCTCAGCTGTGCGTGCATCAAATTAGCATAATCAGAGAGACTCATACAACACATTCCATCAAACTCTTCACATCCATGTCCCTGTTCCAACAACAAAAGGTTCTGCAGTGTTGCATGTCTTACAGATTTGGCATATTATGATTGGATACATGTTTTGAAGACCCTTAGTGACTAACATACAATTGGTTAAACACAGGTGTGAGAACTCAACCTTGAAAGCTTGCCAACAGTCCACAGTTCTCATTAACTTGGTGAATTCCAGCCTCTTACCTTGCTTGCTTAAGCTTCTTTGGGCCTCCCATGGCCTTGCTGTATCTTTCAGGACTATTCAAAGTTTATGTACCAATTATGCATTCTCCTGTGAGAACACTGTCTCCACATCTTCCCCCTTTATGTTTTATATATGGTTTGAGTGGCCCTACTTGAGCAGGGGATCTGGGCTAGATTATATTTCCAACATATGCCAACTAGAGGCTGCCTGGGCCTGCCCCTTTTTTCTGCTGTATGGCTCTCTGATAACAGGCTGTATAGCTCTCTGATCCTTCACATCAAGGTCTGGCATGGCATGTGTCCCCACCGCTCCACGCCTGCTGGGTTGCAGCCAACAGCGGAGCTAAAGGTTCTTCTTGGTGGCAAACACAGAGGCCAACCAGGTCTTGCCCTTGATTGTGGTAGCAGGCCTTTGGTCAGCCTCAGTCCTTGCACCTTGTTGTCAATGCACAGTTTCACCTGCTTCATCCAGTAACAAGTTGCTACTACAGCAAGGCACACACAAATTTACATTAGCAGAGTAACTATTACAGGGTGCAGCAGCATGTTGAAGATGCTGATGGCAGTGAAGGACTAGCCAAAGAAATTTCTTACCAGTGGAATTCTCCCCCCCTCTTAATTTGTTCCATCACCTGCTTTATAACACTACCATTCAGGATGTTACTTTTCAGTTGCCCCCAAGTGATGTTTTGCAGTTATTTGTTCTTTCTCTTCCTCTATCTCATTCTGCTTGGGGTAATCACGGTCAGCTCCTGTAGCTGAGGCATCAGGTTTATCCATTCGTCTGTCCAGCTCATGGCAAGGCTTGACAAACTTTGCAGGCAGTCACCATGGACCTGTAGGCAGGAGGACACAAATATACCCCCTCCCCCAGGTTATCAGTTCTTCAGTTCTTGAGAAGTAGACAGGTTAAGTGCAGCATCATTACTCTCTCTCTTCCCCCCTCTTTTTTTTTTTTTTTTTTTTTTGTCCCTGCAAAAGCCATCATTACTCCCACTACAGTCCCACGTACAGAATGTGGCACAAGGACCCTGTGGAGACTAACAGCAAACCCGCTCCGAGAAGCATCATTGCAGTGCGATGTGGCAGGCTCAACCTTAGCGGGCGTACCCGCAGAGGCTCTGCCTCCCCCACATCGTATGAGGCTTGGGCTTTTATACTGACCAAAATGCACACTCATTCCGACACAGGTGGCCAGCCTGTGCTGGAAGAAGTGGTCAGCAGTATCTACAGAGGTCTCCAAGGGTTGATAGAAACCTGGACATACTTATATTTACCAACTTCTAGTACATGAGTATCACAGAGAAACTGTATGGGCTCCCCCTGTCAATTGCAAGAAAAAATCATAACATATACAGCTTGACTATAAGAGGATTTTAACGCATACGTGGTCACTGTTTGTCAGGCCTCCTTAACTATTTTGAGATCAAGAGCTTCCCACTCTTTAGCCCCCTGCTGTGTAGTAAACACAGGATATGCAAAGATGCCCATTGCAGAAAATTCACCAGTAATGATCACATATTTGGTTACCCATTGTTACAACTGAGCGTCTCCAGTGAGTCTGAGCAGACCGACCCGGGAGATCTGGTAGCAAAGGATATAAATCTGGATCTGATTCAGGGGATTCGGGGGCTGATCCTGGGCCGAACTCGGGGTCTCCGTTGCTCGCAGCTGTGTCTTTCTTATCAGATGTCTCTCGTTCGGTATGTGGCCATCTGCAGACCTGGCTCCTCCGTGACTGAGTTAAATTTTTTTTCACTCTAGGGCATAGTGGGTTGGAAAGGCTCGCAGTTCCTTTAAATCTCTCACTAGGGCATGATCCCTATTTTCTACGGCGTGCTTCAAAATGGTGCCCCAATCGATCCGGCGCCAAGGCACCACCCTCTTTCTTTCAGATTCCTCGACTTTTATCATACGTATACCTTCTAATATACTTTCTCTGTCCTTTTCAAAGTCCCTACTTTCGGAACTGGGGTGGTGGGGGAGCAGGGGGTTACACCTCCTCCGCGGTACCTTCTGATGGAGGGGGAGAAAAGGAAGGGGGGGGGTGGGGGGGAGGGGAAACCCTGTGCTCCAGCGAGTTGGGGGGAACGAGTTGTAATCTTCCCTCGGTTTCAACCGACCGGGGACGTCTGTTCCTAGTTTCTCTGTTGCTACCGCGGCAGTTTTATTTTCCGCCTTGTAACTTTTTATACAGTTTATTACTTCTCTCCGTGGTTTACCGAGTTTCTTAGCTGTTTTATTATCATTAAGCATTGAGTCAAATAGTTCTTCACCAAACTTTCGGCACTCACTCTCCTCAAAAACTGTATTAGGATCTACGAAGATCCCTTAGCCTTCCCTACAGCCACTAGACCTGCTAGCTGCTTTAGAGTCTCAGGCTCAATTCCCCGCTTTTATAAAAAGCACTGTAAAAAGTTCAGGGCTTAGTTCCCCGCTTTTATAAAAAGCACTGTAATAAGTCCAGAGCTACCTCTCGGTCCATTTTCATGGCCAGCCTTTGCCCGATCGTCTTCTTCTGGGTCGTCCTGTAACCTTGGTCTCCGGATCGGCCTCCCGACGCAGCAGTGTCTGGTTCGCCCCAGCGGCGGACTTCTTTCAATTAGTCCAAGCACCCGGGTCCGTCACGCCACCGCAGCAGCATTGCCCGCACTTCCCGGCCGCTGCTGCCGGCGCCGCTCACTCGCCGTTCCGGGTCCCCGTTAGCCGGGTCCCTGTATCCGGGTCCCCATCGACCGGGGCCCTGTATCCGGGTCCCCGTTAGTCGGGGCCCTGTATCCGGGTCCCCGTCGACCAGGGCCGTGTATCCAGGTCCCCGTTAAACCGGGGCCCTGTATCCGGGTCCCCGCTAGTCGGGGCCCTGTATCCCGGGTCCCTGCATGGTGGGGGCCTGTATCCTGGGTCCCCGCTAGTTGGAGCCCTGTAATCCGGGTCCCCAGTGACCGGGGCCCTGTATCTGGGTCCCCGCTAGTCGGGGCCCTGTATCCGGGTCCCCGCTAGTCGGGGCCCTGTAATCCGGCTCCCCAGCGACCAGGGCCCTGTAGTCCGTGTCCCCGTTCGGGCGCCATTTATAAGCGGCGAGGAGAAGCAGACAGGCCAACCCAATATGGGTGATAAGCAACTTCTACTTTATTTGTGATGCACTTCACACATATATAGGAGTGGTATTCAGGCACTTCTTGGCACAACAGTATTGGTTAGCCCCCCACAGCTTCCTCCACATTCTCCTCCCATGTCCGGTCTCCGGCTACCTGTGGGGGCCACCCCCTGCCTTGCTTGGACAGTCCTCCAGAACTCTACGGTCCTGCTCTTAGAGTCATTCTGCAACACAATAATATTCCCTGGGGTGTCGTGGTTTAAAACCAGGCAGAGGGCTCATTCACTCACTTCCCCCCTTCTTTCCTTCCCCCTACTCCCGGAGGGACGGAGAGGAGAATCGAAAAGAATGCAACTCCCGCAGGTTGAGATAAGAACAGTTCAGTAACTAGGGTATAACACAAATCACTATTGCTACCACCAATAATAACAATGATAAAGGAAATAACAAGGGAAGAGAATACAACACCTCACCACCAGCCGACCGATAACTCGCCCCCCCAGCCCAACCAAGCTCTGACCGATACCTCCTCCAACCCCGCAGTCTCCCAGCCCTTCCGGCTAACTCCCAGTTACCTCCTGGGCATGACGTGCTGTGGTATGGAATGCCTCTTTGGTCAGTTTGGGTCAGGTGTCCTGTCTCTGCTTCCTCCTGGCTTCCCCTCCTCCCTGGCAGAACATGAGGCTCACAAAGTCCTTGGCCAAACCAAAACATCGCTATCAGCTCTGTTCCCAGGCCGAAAGTCAAAACACAGCACTGCACCAGCTACCAAGAAGGAGAAACATGACTGCTACTGCTGAACCCAGGACATGGGGTAATTGCAATATCCTTTCCTGGATTCGAGCTTGGGCAGAGGTAAAATCCCATACGATCTAAGCACAGGTTTATAGGTGCTATTTGACAGAGGCTAGCAGTGAAAGTGGGCCCTCCTTATGTGATTATAGTTTGGACTATTCGTTGATCTGCCCATCTGTACAAGGCCCACTTGAAAGGTTGATGGACGTATCCTTTTACCGGGATTAATGTCCATCCCCATATCCAATAGATGATCCAGAAAATTGGTGGGTTACCTCCTCTCATAAATCCGGATTTCTAGTCCTTCCCTCAAAATTTGGTAGGGGTCTTACTACCCACCTGGCCCATCCACTTAATTTGCGCCTCTTTCCACCCTAAACTTTTGGTGGCTATGGTCCCTCTATATCCCCACCTTAGTACGCCTCTGCCTCCATCGCCTACTCCATTGCCTGGAGCAGCGAGGTCATTTTTCTTCTTGGCAGCAGTCGCAGTCTTCAGGGGCTCAGCCATAGTTGAATCCTAATATCCTTGAGGGCAGAGTTTAGGGCTCTCGGGTATATGTTCCCCTTGTTCCAATCGTCTCCCCTTTTGGATATAGGTAGCTGCCCTTAAAGGCACTTATGAGCCCACCAATTTTCTGATTCTCAATAATCAATTTTTATTCCTGATTTTCCTTTTTTCCACCCAAATCGAATTTTGCAAATTTCAATTGTTCGATCTCAATCCTCTTCTCGCACATCCCAGATTTCTGGGATTAGGCGTGACCTTCCGCAAACTAATTTTAAAATTTCTGGCTCAAAATGTAGCTTATCTGGGTATTCTTTTTCACACCAACAACAAATATTGCATCTACTAGGGGAGGAACAAAGCCACCTCTGGTGACAACTTTCACATTTAATTAGGACCCAAGCAGTGTGTATTCCCTGATTAGATCGAAAGATTCGGACCTTTCCACAGATGCAGGGTATTATGGAAGTTCTTTCAATATGCAATCTTTCCACAGGTGGTTGCTCCCAATTCAAAGTTACTACCCTTCCTGCAGAAGTTCTATATATTCCTTCTAACAGGACCCGTCTGTCAAATCTAAGTATATAATGTCTTATGGTGTTTATAAACTCCCATGATTCAAGCCCAAACCATTGATTAGTGGGGTTCCTCACAACGTCTCTGGACCTTCCCGCAGCCACGTTTTAATTATATTTTATGTCCCTTTCTTTAAGGTGATCTTAAGGTCCCCCAGGTTGGCTGGTCACTTTCCACTGTATATCTTGAATCGGTCCCTTGACGCATGTCGCATGGGTCCATCCACGTTTGGCCATACGAATTGCTGTTTCTGTGGTGAGTAAAACAAGAAATGGTCCCTCCCATCGAGGAGTTAAAGGTGCCTCTTTGTTTTAGGGGCTGATAGTGATAGTATGCCGTTTACTCTCTCGGGGTCTAACTTCTTTGTTCCTTTGCTTAGTCTATGACCCAGGTATTTTACTTCTTCCTCAACAAATTGCACTTTTGACTTTGATACCTTCAATCCCTGTAGGCTCAAGAAATTTAATAATTTAATGCTCTCCTGTAGGACTTTCTCCTCACTTTTCCCAGCTAAAAGTAAATCATCTACATATTGAACCAGTGTGACACCCTCACTTAACTCATATCCTTTTAAAATTTGTTCCAAGGCTTGTCCGAATAAGTTCAGAGATTCTGTGAACCCCTGAGGCAGAACTGTCCACTGTAATTGTTGTTTTCTATGAGTATCCGGGTCCTCCCATTCAAAGGCAAAGTAGTCTCTGCAATCTTCTCTCAGAGGACATGCCCAAAAGGCATCCTTAAGATCTATTACACTGTACCACTGCTCATCAGGACCTAATTGACTTAAAAGAGTGTGAGGATTTGCCACTACAGGGAATCTAGCTACTGTTCTCTTATTGATTTCTCGTAGATCATGCACTAACCTGTATTTTCCATCTGCTTTCCCTACGGGCAGGATGGGAGTGTTAAAGGGAGACATACAAGGTTCCAGTAATCCTTTTTCAAGTAACCTCTGGATTTCGGGTTTCAAACCCTGCCTCCCTTCTCTAGACAAAGGGTATCGGTTTATCCTTACTGGTATTTCTGGGTTCCTTATCATGACTGAAAATGGTTTGATATACAATTTGCCTACTGTTTCCGGGGTATACCATACTTCAGGCTTTATCTTTTCTTCATCTGTTACTCGCAGTGGGCACAATTTAATCTTCAGTGTTTCATCCTTTACCTCTAAACTAATCCCTAGTTCAATCATTAGATCTCTGCCCAATAAATTATAGTCTGCTTCAGGCACTAGCAGCAGGGACCCCACCCCCATTTTGGAATGCGTTTCAAAAAGTGCATCCTTTATTATAGGTACTCCAAAAGGTTCTCCTTTTGCTCCAATAACCTGTACCATCCCCGGGGATATCTTAAATCCTTGGGGCAATTTTTGAACAGTTGATCTTTCCGCTCCTGAGTCCACTAGGAACTCAACTTCTTGTTGCCAGGGACCCACTTTTAATTTTATCAAGGGCTCTGTTCTTTCTCGAGTCCCCAGCAGATAGAGCCCCTGACACCCCTAATCTTCCTTGAACATCTTCTCATCCATCATCCTCTTTCTACAGTCTTTCTTAACATGTCCTTTTCCTCCACAATAGAAACAAACCATCGTTCCTCGTTCTTTTTCCCTTGGAGGCCTCCAGGGTCCTGATCCCAATTGTCGGGATTCAGGCCCCTTCCTAGGAGGGGGTACCCTCTGTCCTTCTCTGACCGCCGCTACCAGCATTCTAGCCTGCTTCTTGTGCGTCTCCTCTTCCCTACGAACATATACCTTCTGAGCTTCTCTCAGTAGTTCATCTAAACCGTGGTCCTGCCAATCTTCTATTTTTCCAGCTTCTTCCTAATATCCATCCATGATTTAGATACAAATTGTGGTTTTAGTAAGGCTTGCCCTACCAGAGTGCTAGGATCTAGCCCTGAATAAAGTTGGAGATTTTTTTCTAAGTCTCTCTAACCATTCCGTAGGGGTTTCATCCTTCTTCTGGTGTTCACTGAAGTCTTTATTAATATTTTGTCCCCTAGGGACCGATTCCCTTATCCCCTGAACTATGATAGTCCTTAAGTCCTGCATATGGCCTCTATCCATTTCATTTTGATTATTCCAATTAGGTCTCTGGAGGGGCCACTTAACATCTGCCGTGGGACCTTGCTGATGTTTCTGGTCCCAAATTCTCATTCCGGCCCTCCGGATCATATCCCTTTCTTCTGCCGTGAACAAAATACCCAATATGGTCTGCAGTTCATCCCAGGTGTAAACGTTGGGCCCCAAAAACTGATCTACTCATTCTGCAACTCCCAGGGGATCCTCTAATAAGTTACCCATTTCCTTCTTGAAGTCTCTAACATCTCCTGAGTTTAAAGGGACAGAGACATATCCCATACCAGGTTGCGCTCCTCCCATTGCAACCTCTCGGAGGGGATATAGATTACCCCTGCTTTCCCTTGTCCTACTTTGGCTCCAGGTCACCCGGCTATTCTCCTCGGGGGAACTAGGAGTAGAATCTGAATCACTGGGGTAGTTTGGAGCTGTTGGAGGAGGAGAAGGCTGCGGTGGCGGTGGTGGTGGTATATAAGGGGGAGGCGAAATGGGGACTTCATCCTCACTCCGTGTCTTCTTCTTTGCCCCCCCTTTTTGTTCTTTTAAAGGATATAAATTTGTCCCAGTCTCGGACCCTATCCATAAACTTGCATACTCGCTTTCCTCCAAACTAAATGGTTCCTTTGAATTAACGTAAATATTTAAAGCCTGGCAGATCCAGTCCTCAAAGGACCCAAATACGTTCCAGTATAAATGATCACCTCTAATTTGCTTACCTCCCCAAACTTCCATACAGTAATGTACCATTTTTACTTTGTCCTTACCCTGCCTAGAAGGGTAGTCATCCTAATATTTAATCATCAATCCCAACTGACTATCCGGTGGTATCTGGGGTAGCTTAGCCTTAAGCTCCAACCCCCCCATGGAATCAGAAGGCTTGCTTTTCTTCTGTCCCATCTTCCGTAGTGCCTTCTCACACACACACAGTCTTTTTGCCCCCTGTTCGTGGCCCAGTCCCTCGCGGGAGATGGGAAACACACTACTAAGGGGTCCGCACTCGCTTAGTCCTTAATTGGATGTCTCACACAGGCACACTCCGGGATACCCAACCCCAACCGAATGGGTAACCGGCCCATACTTACACACTCCTGCATCTTCGTTCGGAGCTTCATGCACAAAGATTACGGGGTTGCCGGCTTTCTTTTGCTTGCTGTCGAATTTAGGATTCATCGGTAGAGGGTATGGTGAGATAGCACCCAAGCAAGGGCCACTATACAGCGGGGCGCCTCCCCTGTGTGGGGCTTCGCACCAGATTGCCTCTATCCGAGTCACGGCACCAAAATTTTTATAAATGTGGCTCAAATAAATTGAAGACAGCCAGACCAATGAATCAAATTGATTTATTGAGCAAGCAACAGCAAGCAAAACAGCGCTGGGCGGCCGGGGAGTCTCTGCTCCGCCAACGGCGCACAACCCACTTCCCCAAAGTCATTGGTTTTATACTCTTCTTCATCCGATATACGTGTCACTTCCTGGCGTACTCTGCGTCTGTGTGACCTGTTGATAAGGGGTCTCATTCTGCCTCCCGGTGGGTGTGGGGAGGAAGGCTCTGGCCTGTTAGAATCATAGAATCGTTAGGGTTGGAAAGGACCTCAAGATCATCTAGTTCCAACCCCCCTGCCGTGGGCAGGGACACCTCACACTAAACCATGTCACCCAAGGCTTCGTCCAACCTGGCCTTGAACACTGCCAGGGTTGGAGCATTCACAACCACCCTGGGCAACCTATTCCAGTGCCTCACCACCCTAACAGGAAAGAATTTCCTTCTTATATCCAACCTAAACTTCCCCTGTTTAAGTTTTAACCCGTTACCCCTTGTCCTGTCACTACAGTCTCTAATTAAGAGTCCCTCTCCAGCATCCCTATAGGCCCCCTTCAGATACTGGAAGGCTGCTATGAGGTCTCCACGCAGCCTTCTCTTCTCCAGGATGAACAGCCCAAACTTCCTCAGCCTGTCTTCATACGGGAGGTGCTCCAGTCCCCTGATCATCCTCATGGCCCTTCTCTGGACTTGTTCCAACAGTTCCATGTCCTTTTTATGCTGAGGACACCAGTACTGCAGACAATACTCCAGGTGAGGTCTCACTAGAGCAGAGTAGAGGGGCAGGATCACCTCCTTCGACCTGCTGGTCACGCTCCTTTTGATGCAGCCCAAGATACAGTTGGCTTTCTGGGCTGCAAGCGCACACTGCTGGCTCATGTTCAGTTTCTCATCAACCAACACCCCCAAGTCCTTCTCCGCAGGGCTGCTCTGAATCTTTTCTCTGCCCAACCTGTAGCTGTGCCTGGGATTGCTCCGACCCAGGTGTAGGACCTTGCACTTGGCATGGTTAAACCTCATGAGGTTGGCATCAACCCACCTCACAAGTGTCTCAAGGTCCCTCTGGATGGCATCCCTTCCCTCCAGCGTATCAACCGAACTAGTATTTATCACATATGTGTCAATCAGCTCCTGCAGCTCACTGCTGCCTTTGCTCCCCTGGATGGGGAGGAGGTTGGGGGTGCGGGGAGAGGAGCCCCACCTGGGAAGCCTGGTGGTGCCTGGAGGGAAGGGCACTTGTGCCAGTGGGGCTTAAGGACAGGTCGTGCTGAGGAGGTAAGAGAGTTCCCTTTTGGGTGAATAAGTGCTACCTGAGGGGTTGATGGCCCTCCATACTAGTGCTCCCTTGAGGGAGGCGGTGGAAGATCTGGAGAAAGGGTAATGTATGTGGGTGCCCCTAAGGGGGGAAAATGCCCCCTGTCCCTGTTTCCAGGCAGGAGGCAGTGCCTGAGCATGAGGCCTGTGTGTATGTGTCTCCAGCAGCAAGCCGAGCAGAAGCGGGGGGGGTGGCCCGGAGAAGCGGCCCTATGCATGAAGCACGGGTGAGACCGAAGGCAAGGGCCAGGGCTGAGAAGCTGTGTGGGGTTTGGCGGCCATTTCACTGCCGTCTCTATCACACCCGATGCCACGCACCCCAGACAAAGTCGCCGTTGCCAAGGTGACTGTCCAATGGCGCCCCCGCCCTCCCCTGCGCGCCGAGCCCCGCCCCCACCCCCGGCCAATCGGAGGGGTGGTGGTAGCGGAGTCAGGTTCCCTTTGTTCAGACATTTCAGGTGCTGTAATGGGCTTGGGTACGGAGTTGTGGAGGGATTTGGGTTGTTCTGACGTTACTTCTCTACCGTCGAGTTCTGGGATGGTGTTGGGTAGGTGTTTGAACTGCTAAAGGCGGGTTGGGATGTCTTATCTCTGACAGCTGCTACCTGTGGGCAGGGGTGGGCTCGGCTGCCCTTATGGCATTTCGCGAGCTGTACGGGCCCTGCCTTGGGTTGCCTGTTTCCCTCCCGCTGTTGTCGCGGGCTCTGCCACCTCGTGCCGGTGAGTGGGCAGGCGGGGTGGCTGCGGTATGAGGGGCGTCCGGGGCTTGAGGGGTCGCAGCCGGAGGACCGGGCACCCACTTCGCCACTCCCCCACCCCGCCTACTCCCCCACCCCGCCTACCCAGCTTCTTTGGCTCTCCCGGTGCTACGGTTGGTGCCGCTCCTGCAGCTAGGCATCAAACTCTGTAGAGAGCTGGAAAGTGGAAGTCATCTTGGATATATAAGAAAGTGGCCATATTTCCTGCCCTTTTTTTGTAGGGGGTGTGTAGCGTCCTTGTTGTCCATATGTAGATTTTTAATGTTTTATTTCCAAAGAAATATTCTAGAGGCATGAAGTCCCGTGTTTGTCTTGTGCTTTTGTTTATTTGCTTGCTTGGGGAGGTTGTTAATTTATGTGCTCAATGGAAATAGCTGATGGAACTTGTAAAGCCTTTGTTTGGGCCCTTTGTACAGTCACCCCATGCTTTTTGGGTAGGTATAAATGGCTTGCTCAGTCTTTGTGAGCTCTTATCTCCGTGCTGTGTGTGTATCACTTGATTATAAGGTAGCTCAATCCCCGAGGTTGCTCCAATTTACAACATGAGCCTAAAATTAAGCACGTATATCTGTTCTCTTGAATATCTGCATACAAGCACTCCTATACACAAGCACTCCTATACTAAATAAATATACTAAATCAAGTATGTCATAATCCAATGAAAGCCTACATTCATAAAACCATCAATGTCATCACTTTCCTTTCACAAGGCATACTTAGCTCAATTTAGCAGCTGTGCTTGCATCTATGTCAGGGCTGCAATTCATACTGAAATTTTATTATGAAAATATTTCGTTGGTAGATATATACTTGTCTTGATCCTATATTGTTGGGTTTATGTATGTGATCTATCATATGCATGATAAATCAGTGTACGTAATCTCTTTATGTATGTACCTATGGATGCCATGGAATGTGGCATATTTTAATGGTAGAAATAAACTGGATGCTAAAAGTGAGGTTTGGAAGAAGGTTTTCCTTTCCAGACCAGACTCCAGAGTGTAATTTAAACAAACAAACAAAAAAATCACTGTTAATTTCATATGTACTTTTAAAATTTTGAGTTTATGCATATATAGATATGTGTATATATTACTGAGTGAAAGCTGAGATAAGGCCTAAAGTCAAACAAAATTCATGTAGAGAGGAAAAACGTATGGCTTTTAAGCCTTGAATATACAATATAAAGTTTCTGTTAAATTATGAAACAAAGAAATACAAAATGAAGTATAATCTTTTGTAAATAAGTAAAATCAGTTCTGCTGTGTGGTTAAGTAATGTTGAGCTTGGTAGCTTTGTAACAATAGCAATGGGTAAGAGCTTTGTGGTAGATGATAGTGAAGAAGTATCTTAGGTAAATGTTTTACAATAACCAGCTAGAACTGAACTAGTGTTTGCTGGCATGACAACGGGACTTTCCAAACCTGAAGTTCAGCCAAAAGACGAAGTGAGGAAGAAGATGAGGAAGAAACGACCACCAGGGGTCCCAAAGACCACTACCACATTATTGTGTGCATGAGAGAGGAATTTTCTAGAATTATGTCATGTATAAGTAGCTTTATGAATATGCATGTAATGTAATGAATGTGTATATTTGACTATATAATCATGGCTTGTTTGGTGCTTGAGCGAGACACGCTCAGAGGAGCTATCCCTCATGTCTCCCAGCACTGCAACAAAGAATACCTGATTGTCAACTTAAACTTTGTTGTCAAGTTCTTAGAGATTTCTACGACTCAATCATTCCCCTATTAAATAATTTTATATAGAATTTTCTACAAGCCATTGTGAAATACCTTAAACATTCAAAATATGCTGCTTAATGGCAGGTTCTTCATAAGGGCACTGTTTTATCAATGATGAATATAAAAGTGGAAAGGCAAGACATGTTTTTTTGCATAGAATAGAAAATAGATAGTAGGTGAGTAGGTACAAAGATGCAAGAAAATTGTTACTCTATTAGAACCTGAAAAGGAAATGCATGTGAAGGTAGTGTAGACCAGGGGCTTCCAAACCTAGTGGGTATATGATCATCATTGGTATTCAGTGTTACGTGTCTTTCTAACCACACAAAACCAGGGACTCAACTATGGCTCTTCTTCCAGCTTTCATACTGTATGTTCCTGTGTTCCAAGCTGGGATTTCAGTCCAGTGCTCGCACTCACTTTCCCCATCCATTCATGGACATGTAGAAGTTGATTCTAATTTTGTACTTCAGCCACATCCTTTGCCCTGCACACATCCAAATCATGAATCTTCACTTCCAGCAAGTACAGAGTGGAACTGTGCATGCCATCACCAATGTCCTGGTTTCAGCTGGGATAGAGTTTTCTTCCTAGTAGCTGGTACACTGCTGTGTTTTGGCTTCAGTCTGACAATGATGTTGACAGCGCATCAATGTTTTAGTTGTTGCTAAGTAGCTTACTCTGATCAAGGACTTTTAAGTCACACAACTTGTGCTGACCTGACTACAGTCCCCATTCCTTGCCCCCCTGCACAGCTGGGGGGGAGGAGGTAAAGAAATTGGGAGTGATGTTGAACCCAGGAAGAAGGGAGGGGTAGGGGGGGATGGTGTTTTTAGGTTTGGTTTTATTTTCTTATTACTCTACACTGACTTTTGACTGGTAATAAATCAGTTTCCCCAAGTCGAGTCTGTTTTGTCTGTGATGGTGTCCTGTCCACCTTGGTGAGTGTGGGGGGAGGTGATTCAGAGAAATCTCCAGGAACTCGCCAAAAAGGTTAAGTTGACAAGCAGGTATTCTTTGTTGTGGCACTGGGAGACATGGGGGATCGCTCCTCCTAGTGTGTCTCATCCAAGCATCAACCAGGCTGTGATTATATTGTCCTTAAACATGCATATTAATTAGATTACATACATTACATCATACTTTTAGAGAATGCCTCCTGCATGCACACTAAAATATGGTAGTGGGCTTTGGGACCCCTGGTGGTTATTTCTTCATCACTTTCTTTTAGGATCGTTGTCATATCAGTAGCCACCAGGCAGTTCTGGCAAAGCTTATCTTAGTAATTTCCTTTTCTCTATAGTTGCTAACAAAGCCTAATGTCTTTGAAGTTACTTATTTACAACCCTATTCTTCATTCAACCCCATTCTTCAATCCCCCCTTTTTTTGTCCTATTGCAAATTCTTTTGCAACTGAGTTATTTCATTCTTATTTAAAGTTTCCTGAAGTATTTCCCTGTTTCTACTTGATGCTTATTTTGTTTCTCTTCCATTCGTCAGTTCATCATGGATTGTTTGCAACACCAAAAGGAGCATTGGACTGTTTTATACATGCAATCAAAACCATTCCTATTATTACCAATACAGTAAAAAAAAAACAACTATTTCAACCAGGAGAGACTGGGTACCTGTGATGTTAATTTTTCCCAGATTCCCTCAGATCCCCATGAGGTTCTGTCCTTTGCCACCTCATGAAATATTTTAACTTGTTTCCACATCTAATCTATTTCAATTTGTCCTAAATGGAATAGGGAGGCCAATTAAAGGAGTGCACAGTCTCTCTCCTGTTTTAGGTAGATCCAACAATCACTCTTGTTTAAGACACTAGTAACATTTTGTATCAATCTCAGATATAGATTTTGATTCCATGCTTCTACACTTATTATTATACAAGTCCAAATTATGATCGATGTAGTCTCTCATATGTGTGGGTCCTAAAGACTTGACACGCCATACTTTTTCTTGGTTCTGGTGTTTTTCTGGTTCTGGTGCCTTCTTGATTCATGAGTAATGTATCCAAGCAGGATGTTCCTTTATCTTCACTCCTGTAAAGGTAGTCAGTAATACCTGGTATGGTCCGCTCCACTTCTCTTCTAGGGGATCACCTGCAAAATTCTTAATAAAACCCCAATCTCTTGGCTTAAAAGAATGATTAGGATAATCTAAAACTCTGGCTCTGGTCCCTAACACTGCCATTTATTTCTTCTAACTGTTTTCCCCAGTTTACCAAGAACTGTTGAAGATATCCTTCTCCTACTTCTTGAAGTCTCTCTGCTTTAAATTGAGATTGATATGGCCTTCTATAAAGAATCTCAAATGGGCTAATTCCTTCGTTTGACCAAGGTTTTGTTCTGATTCTCAGTAAGGCCAGTGGTAATGCTTGAATCCAATATAACTTAGTCTCTTGAAAAATCTTCCCAAGCTGTTGTTTAATTAACTGATTAATTTTATTTTTTACTTGCCCACTGGCCTGTGGCCTATATGGAACATGTAATTGCCAATCTGTTTCCAATTTCTTGATGATTTCTTGTAATAATTTTGCACTGAAATGTGTACCGTGGTCAGAGGACATAGTTGCTGGTACCCCAAAATGAGTTATTATTTCACTTAATAGCACCTTAATCACTTGTTTTGCATTATTTGTCCGGCAAGGAAATGCTTCTGGCCGCCCTGAAAAAGTATCATCTGTCAATACCAAAAAATATCAATAACCTCCTTTTCTAGGTGATTCAGAAAAATATACTTGCCACTGTTGTCCCGTATAATTCCCTTCTCCAATTGTCCCTACCTGATTCCTGTTTTCAGTCTTAGGGTTATTTTTCAGACATAGTTGACGTTGTTTTGTCACTAATTGCGCTATGTGTCATGGTTTAAACCCTAGCCAGACAGCTTGTTCACTCACTCCCAGTGAGTGGTGCTGGGCTGAAAGCAATCGAGGCCCCCCCCCACCCCCCTTCCTCCGGGGCTCTCCCCTTCCTTGCTCCCAGAGGAAGGGGGAGGAGGATCGAAAGAGTGCAACTCCTACGGGTTGAGATAAGAACAGTCCAGCAACCAATGTACAACACAAATCACCACCGCTACCACAAACGACAACAATGATAAGAGAAAATAACAAGGGAAGAGAATACGATACCACCCACCTGGAGAAACGAGTCTGACACAGAAGCCTGTGTCCTTCCGGGTAACTCCCAGTTACCCTCACCCCGGGCATGACGTGCTGTGGTATGGAATACCTCTTTGGCTAGCCTGGGTCAGGCGCCCTGTCTCTGCTTCCTCCCAGCTTCCCCTCCTCCCTGGCAGAGCATGAGCCTCACAAAGTCCTTGTTCAGGGTAAACATCACTTAGCAACAACCGAAAACATCGGCTTCACCAACACTGTTCCCAGGCTGGAAGTCAAAACACAACGCTGCACCAGCTACCAAGAAGGAGAAAAATTGACTGCTACTGCTAAACCCAGGACACTATGGTATAGAAATTTCTTCCTATGATCTGTTGGTTTAAATGTTTTTATACAAGGCATTACTTCCCCAATGAGTTTTGTTATGTTCTTCTTGTATCTACTTCCATAATTGATTATAGGGGATCACTACTCACCCATCAGGTATTTTTATCCAACCCTTTTCATTTTTCTATCCTTCCAAGTCTTCAATTAGTTTCATATCTTCTTTAGAGTACCTAGGTTTATTTTGCTCAATTACCAGTTTACCATCAGGATTTAAGGACATAACCTCAACTCTTTCTTTTTCTGCCACCCGTTTAGCCTCATGATCAGCCAAATTGTTTCCAGTCTCTTAATCAGAGTTACCTTTTTGATGTCCTTTACAATGTATGATAGCCACTTCATTAGGTAATTGTACAGCTTCTAACAATGGCAGAATTTCCGTTGCATGTTTAATTTGTCTTTCCTGGGTATTTTAAAGTCCTTGTTCTTTCCAAATTGCTCTATGTGCATGAACTACACCAAAGGCATATTTGGAATGAGTCCGTATGTTTATCTGCTTGTCCTTTGCCAACTCCAAGGCTCTAGTCAGGGCTATTATTTCTGCCTTTTGTGCTGAGGTGTTAGAGGGTAATGGTTTAGCTTCTATTACCTTTGAAGTTGTAGTTATGGCATATCCTGGTCTTCGTTTACTGTCTTTAACAAAGCTGCTGTGATCAGTGAACCAGGAATATGCACCCTCCAGAAGCTCCTCCTTCAGGTCTGGTCGGCTCGAGTATACTGTCTCTATAGCACCTCTCCAGCACCTATAATAGATGCTCCAGTACCTATAATAAATGCTTGGAGCAATGTAAATATATTCCAGCTGCTCCAGCCAATGAGCCGGCTTCATTTGGAGCTCAGCTCAGATGCCTCTATACAAATGCCCGTAGCATGGGGAACAAACAAGAGGAATTAGAGATGTGTGCACGTCTACGGGGGTATGATATAATAGGCATCGCAGAAACATGGTGGGATGGCTCCTATGACTGGAGTGTTGGAATGGAAGGTTGCAGGATTTTTAGAAAAGACAGGCCAGGCAGGCAGGGAGGGGGAGTTGCCCTTTATGTTAGGGATAGGCTGGAGAGTATGGAACTCTGTCTGGGGACAAGTGATCAGTTAACAGAGAGTTTGTGGGTCAGGGTTAAAGGGAAAAAAGCTATGGGAGACATTACTGTGGGGATCTGTTACAGATCGCTTGATCAAGAAGAACCTGTGGATGAAGCACTGCTTAACTTTTGAAATCAGAAGAAATGGTCGTGGACAAAATACACTCTGTATGTGTGCCAACATAGTGATCCACATCACAATCAGCAAAGGAACAACTTTGAGAGCCAATAAATCAGCACTGTGACAAGTGACTATTAATCCAGACAGATCTATCGTTATCTCAACCCTTCGTGTCCCACGTTGGGCCCCAGAAAGAACTCTTGTGGTTTAAACTCAGCCAGACAGCTCGTTCACTCACTCCCTCCCTTTTCCTCCCTCTTTCTTTCCTTCCTCCCCCCCTCCCCTTCCCCTCTCCCAGAGGGATGAGGAGGAGAATCGAAAGAATTCAACTCCCACAGGTTGAGACAAGAACAGTCCAGCATCCAACGTACAACACAAATCACCACTGCTACCACCAACGACAACAAAGATAAGAGAAAATAGCAAGGGAACAGAATACGATGCCACCCGCAAGTCCAACCCAGAAGCCCCTGTCCTTCCGGGTAACTCCCAATTGCCCCCCCCCGGCATGACGTGCTGTGGTATGGAATACCTCTTCAGCTAGCTTGGGTCATGTGTCCTGTCTCTGCTTCCTCCCAGCTTCCCCCTCCTCCCTGGCAGAGCATGAGACTCACAGAGTCCTTGGTCAGAGTAAACATTACTTAGCAACAACTAAAAACATAGGTGTTTATCAGCACTGTTCCCAGGCTGAAAGTCAAAACACAACGCTGCACCAGCTACCAAGAAGGAGAAAAATTGACTGCTACTGCTAAACCCAGGACACTTTACTAAGGGGAAATCCTGCCTGACCAATTGGTGGCCTTCTGTGATGGGGCTACAGAAATGATGGACAGGGGTAGAGCAGTTGATGTCATCTACCCAGACTTGTGTAAAGCATTCGACACTGTCCCACACGACATCCTTGTCTCTAAATTGGGGAACATCAATTTGATGGATGGACCACTTGGTGGATAAAGAACTGGCTGGATGGCCCCACACAAAGAGTTGTGGTCAATGGCTCAATGTCCAGCTGGAGGCCAGTAACAAGTGGTGTCCCTCAGGGATCGGTGTTGGGACCGGTCTTGTTTAACATCTTTGTCACTGACATGGACAGTGGGATTGAGTGCACCCTTAGCAAGATTGCCAATGACACTGAGCTGCGTGGTTCGGTTGATACGCTGGAGGGAAGGAATGCCATCCAGAGGGACCTCAACACGCTTGTGAGATGGGTTGATGCCAACCTCATGAAGTTTAACCATGCCAAGTGCAAGGTCCTACACCTGGGTCGGAGCAATCCCAGGCACAGCTACAGGTTGGGCAGAGATTCAGAGCAGCCCTGCAGAGGACTTGGGGGTGCTGGTCAATGAGAAAATGAACATGAGTGGGCAGTGTGTGCTTCCAGACCAGAAAGCCAACCATATCCTGGGCTGCATCAAAAGGACTGTGACCAGCAGGTTGAAGGATGTGATCCTGCCCCTTTGCTCTTGTGAGACCTCACCTGGAGTATTGTGTGTGTTGTGTTCAAACTTAAGCAGGGGATGTTTAGATTGGATATAAGGAGGAAGTTCTTTACTGTTAGGGTGGTGAGGCACTCAAATGGGTTGCCCAGGGAAGTTGTGTCTTTAGTCTGCCAAAAATCACACAGTTGTCAAATCCAAACCATTTTAATTTTAACAAGTCTTTTGTAAGTGGTGAGGAGAAGCAAGACACGCCAACCCAATATGGGTGATCAGCAAACTTCTACTTTATTTGTGACGCAGTTTACTTATATAGGCTTGGTATTTAGCCACGCCTCCTAGGCACAACAGTATTGGTTAGATCCACACAGCTTCCTCCACATTCTCCTCCCACATCTGGTTTCTGGTTACCTGTGAGGCCTACCCCTTGCCTTGCTCACACAAGCCCTCTAAGGCTCCATGGCCTTGCTCTTAGAGCCATTCTGCAACAGTCATTGAACACACAGAAGAAAAAAAATTGATAACCTTTTTATAAGTTTTGATTTGTTCATCTCCGTACTTGTGAACTTCTTTTATTAGCTCTTGTAATCCCTGCACAAGGTCCAGGTGACAGCTCGCTAGTTTTTCTGTTGTGGTTTTGAAAACATCCCAAGCTGGTGCAAATGTCCTAGATTGAGGAAAAGTAAAATAAAAATTTAATGCTCATATGGGTTTTTTTCTTTAGGTTGGCTACATTTTTTTTAAAATAGTGCTAAAGTGTAACTGATATATTTACAGAATTTCAACTCTGTTCCTAAAACTGAAGAAAACAAAAATCCCCAAACCTGCTATAAATGATGTTCTTATTAAATATTTCAAATGTACTTGGAATCCTACATAACTTTTCAGTTCTTTGTGTTTTACCTGCATTAACTCTAACGAGTAAAAAGCAACAAAATTAACTTATTCTTCTCCATCATCAACACGCAATAATAGCAAATGATGTTCCTAAAGGTGATGCAAGAGCAGCTCAAAAAAAACCCCAAGAAATCACATGCACAAGTATTTTTACATGCATACTTGAACAGTGAAAAGAAACCAAAAGCCACTTGGCTAGTTAAGTTTCCAGTTGTCTTACGTCATTACAGCCTCAAGATTAACCTCAAGTTAAGGTTAAGCCTCAAGTAAAGGAAGGTGGGTGACAGGTCATTCCTCAGATTCAGATTTCTATACTTAATGGACTTCTCCAGCTATTCTAAAGATAGACTCCTACCTCAGTTTCCAGGTCAATGCTGCTGAAAAAACCAATAACATGCATAGCCTTTAAAGCACTGATGTTCAAACTAACATGCAGATACAGAACCTTTGAAAAGCAGCAACAGCTGGTGTCAAATTATCCACTGATGAAAGCTTTCCACATTTCTATCTATAATTACTACAAAGAAAAATAATCTTTAGCCTCATCTAAGAAGTCTGTGCTGTTGCATAATCTTTCTAATGAAAACAACAGCCATTAATCATTCATTTGTTAAAATAACATCCCACATACAAAATTTTAATTCACCTAGAGTAATAAATTGTCCTGGATTCAGCCGTAACATTTATTGTTACCCTTCTTAGCAGCTGGTGCAGTGCTGTGTTTTAAACTTTAGTCTGAGAACAATTCTGATAACACACCAATGATTTTAGTTGTTGCTAAGTAATGCTTACTCCGATCAAGGACTTTTCAGTCTCATATTCTGTCAGGGAGGAGGGGCACGGGAAGCTGTGAGGAAGCAGAGACAGGACACCTGACCCAAAGTAGCCAAAGGGATATTCCATACCATAGCACGTCATGCCTAGTATATAAACTGGGGGAGTTACCTGGAAGGCCCAGTTCACTGCTCAAGCCCCTGTGTATTGGTCAGCGGGTGGTGAGCAATTGTACTGTGCATCACTTGTGTTTAGTGTTTTCTTTTTCTCCTTTTAGCTTTACATTCTCTCCCCTTGTTATTTCCCTTATCATTATTATTACTGGTGGTGGTAGCAGTAGTTTTGTATTATATCTTAGTTATTGGACTGTTCTTATCTCAACCCGTGGGAGTTACATTCTTTTGATTCTCCTCCCCATCTCTCTCGGAGTGGGGGGAGGGAGAAGGGGGGGGAGTGAGCGAGCAGATGCATGGTTCTGAGTTACCAGCTGGGCTTAAACCACGACAGTTCTTTGTGGCGCCCAACGTGGGGCACAAACCTTTGAGATGATAATGACAGGTCTGACCAGAGTGTGTCAAAACGTATTTGTGATAAGCATTCCTTGTTTCAGATCAATAGTCACTCATCACAATGTTGAATTATTTGCTCTCAGACTTGTTGCACTTGGCCTCAGAGTTTCAGCATGTCATACGTTACTTGTAGCTAGTATTTGCTCTTTTAGTGTTTATTGGCTTTGGGGCCTGGGCTAAGGTTCTTCTTTTGCTGTGCTTTATGGTAATAACTTATACAATAGAATCATTGATCATTAAACTAGTCTGGTATGTGTTCTTAGTGTGGCCATCACCCGTATACTTGGGGAGGCATATAATGGGAATTTTTAGCAATTACACATCTTTTTTTCCCTCCTTGGGGATTTAACCTATGAAGAACTATACTGCTTTGTTTTTGTCATAGCTGCATAGTAACTGAAGAACTAACCATCATTTATAAAGGTGGCAAAGTTATGCTACCTTCAACATCATCAATAAAATATTCAGAATCAAACTTGATTCTTAACTGTATTCAGTTAATTATTTCTCTTATACGCACCCAAGTTGTGTGTAATTGCTCACTGATCTGGCTAGTTTTGTTATTGACATTGAATATGCATCCTCTATCATAGCCCTGTCAAAAAAAACAATCAAAAGCATAATTGAAATTTTAACAACATTTGAAAACAAATAATATGCATTCTAAAGGTGCAAACTGTAGGACTTTTTACTTTAGTTGAAAATTACACCATTTTAATGATCCCTCAAAAACTATATGCAGAAACGCAGATTTTTTTAAAATATATTTCTAAAAACACTATGACAGAATGTTGCAGAGAACAGAAACAAGCAAAACCTAAAGGCTCAAGACTTGAAAAGGCAATTCCTTCCTTCCTATACTCTCTGTAAGCGGCGAGGAGAAGCAGACAGGCCAACCCAATATCGGTGATAAGCTACTTCTACTTTATTTGTGACGCAGTTCACACATATATAGGAGTGGTATTCAGCCACTCCTTCTTGGCACAACAGTATTGGTTAGCCCCACACAGCTTCCTCCACATTCTCCTCCCGTGTCCGGTCTCCGGCTACCTGTGGGGGCCACCCCCTGCCTTGCTTGCACAGTCCTCCAGAACCCTATGGTCCTGCTCTTAGAGTCATTCTGCAACAATTCCCCCTTTTTCTTTGTGCAAGCAAGGCATTATGGGTTATTCTGTTCACCTGTTTTATCACACAACTATAAACAAGTCTAATAGCTACGATGATTAACCTAATCAATGATACATAAGTGCAATACTTTTAAACAGTGTTTGACTCAACCTGTAATGCCCTGTGAAAACAACCATCTAGTTATTCTTAGGATATTGCTCATTTACTATTGCTGGGTAAGCTGAGCCAGGGTTCTCAGCTGTGCGTGCATCGAATTAGCATAATCAGAGACTCATACAACACATTCCATCAAACTCTTCACATCCATGTCCCTGTTCCAACAACAAAAGGTTCTGCAGTGTTGCATGTCTTACAGAGTCAACATTAAAACAAATCAGGAATTGCC